>NW_015170919.1:13730-18056 GCF_001447785.1 Gekko japonicus | reverse complement strand
CTGCCCAGAAACTTGCGAAGGCTTTTATGTCTCACATTGTCCGGATCCATCAATTGCCTGCTAAGTTAATTTCAGACAGAGGCTCCCAGTTTGTTTCAAAATTCTGGAGGGAGCTCCTGTCTCTCATGGGGGTGGAGCAGGGTCTCAGTAGCGCATACCATCCTGAGACCGACGGACAAACCGAAAGGGTTAATCAAACGCTTGAACAATATCTCCGTTGTTTTACTAACTACCAACAAACTGATTGGTGTGATTTGTTACCTCTTGCTGAATATTGTTACAACAATACATTGCATAGTTCTACTGGGATGTCCCCTTACAAAGCGGTCTCTGGCTATGATAGCCCCCCTCTCCCCTTTTTGGGGGACGCTGTTGCTCCTAAGGGGGGGGATGCTGGTTCCTGGTGTAAGACGTTGCAAGATGCCTGGCCTTTATTATGTCAATCACTGGATGCTGCTAAGGCAGCCTATAAGGCCCAGGCGGATAAGGGTAGGGTGGTGGGATTGGATTTAAAACCTGGGGACCTTGTTTATATTTCTACGAAAAACATCAAAATGTTGCGTCCTAGTAAAAAACTAGGTTGGAAATTTATTGGACCTTTCAAGGTACGCCGGATTATTAACAATGTTGCTGTGGATGTGGAATTGCCTAAAAACCTCCGTGCCTTGCATTCTGTGTTCCACATGAGCCTGTTGAAAAGAGATCCTGGCTCTTCTCCGTGGAGACCTTCGGTCACTCCCCCTCCACCTATTATTCTTGAGGGGGATGAACATTTTGAGATCGCTGATGTCCTGGATTCCAGAATTAAACGTGGTAAGCTCTGGTATCTCATCGAATGGGTGGACTTCGGACCCCAGCACCGCGAATGGGTGGAAGAAGGGGATATAAAGGCAATAAGCGTACTCCCCCAATACATCCTCCAGTTGTTTGGCTTAGGCATTACAGCAGAGTAAAATACAGGTGCACAGACGGGGGGGTGTTAACAACTGTACAGGGATACAAGCAACACAGAACACCATGGCAGCTTGCTGACATAGGGTTATGGTTACGGTTAGAGCTAGGGATAGGGTTAGGGTTAGAGCTAGGGTTAGGGTTAAGGGTTATGGATAGGGTTAGTTTTAGGATTAGGGTTAGGTTTAAGGTTAGGGTTAGTTTTAGGGCTAGGGCAAGGGTTAGGGTTAGGTTTAGCGTTAGGGTTACATTTAGGGTTAGGGTTAGGTTTAGAGTTGGGGTTAGGGCTAGGGTTAAGGTTAGTGATAGGGTAAGGGCTAGGGTTAGGGTTAGTCTTAGGGCTAGGGCTTGGGTTAGGGCTAGGGGTTGGGGTTAGGATTAGGTTTACGGTTAAGGTTAGGGTTAGGTTTAGGATGAGGGTTATGTTTACGGTTAGGGTTAGTGTTGGGGTTAGGGTTAGTGTTAGGCCTAGGGCTACGGTTAGGGTTATGGTTAGGGTTAGGATTAGGATTAAGGTTAGGGCTAAAACTAGGGCTAGGGTTAGGGTTAGATTTAGGGCTAAGGCTAGGGTTAGGGCTGGGGCTTGGGTTAGGGTTAGTGTTAGAACGGGCTAGGGTTTAGGGTTAGGGTTAGAGTTTGGTTTAAGGTGAGGGTTAGGTTTAGGGTTAGAGTTAGGGTTAGGGAGAGGGTTAAGGTTAGGGTTTGGGCTAGGGTTAGGGTTAGAGTTAGTGCTAGGCTTAGCATTAGGGTTAGGGTAAGTGTTAGTAATTAGGGTTATGGTTAGGGTTAGGGGTAGTCTTAGGGTTAGGCTTAGTCTTTGGGTTATTGTTATGGCTAGAGCTAGGGTTAGGGTTAGGTTTAGGGTGAAGGTTAGGGCTGGGCTAGGGCTAGGGTTAGGGTTCGGGCTAGGGTTAAGGTTAGGGTTAGGGCTAAAGTTAGGGTTATGGTTAGGGTTAGTGATAGGGCTAGGGTTAGGGTGAGAGCGAGAGCTATGGTTAAGGATAGGGTTACGGTTTAGGGTTAGCAATACGGTTAGTGTTAGATTTAGGGTTAGGGCTTGGGCTAGGTTACGGCTAGGGTTAGGGTTAGGTTTAGGCTTAGTTTTCGGATGAGGGTTAGGGTTAGGCTTCGTGTTGGGGTTAGGGTTAGGGTTAAGTTAGGGTTTCGGTTAGGGCTGGGTTAGGGTTAGGGTTAGTCTTAGGGATAGGGCTAGAGTTAGTGTTAGGGATAGGGTTAGGGTTAGTCTAACCCTATCCCTAACCCCATCCCTAGCTCTCACCCTAACCCTAGCCGTAACCCTAACCCTAAACCTAACACTAACCTTAACCGTAACCCTAAACCCAAACCCTAAACCTTACCCTAACCCTAATCTTAACCCTAAACCCAAGAGAACAATGAGAGACAATGTTTTAAAAGCTACTGTGGATAAAACACTTAAAATCAACGAAGAAGAAATTAAAATTCTGAAAGACATTCCATTTAAGATCCAGAAAAGATGACAGTATAAAGATTTAATTGTCTTCCTACAAGACAAAGCAATAACCTAAAGTTAAAATTGATGCTGTCCAAAAGGCCAAAATCTTTTTGAAAAAACAATTGGGCACAGATAAAGACGAGGACCCTAATCTTGAAGAAGGAGAGGAACCCAATGAGGAAGAATCGGATAATTCTTCAAGTGATTCCAGCAGTTCAACGTCAGAATCTGAAAAAGGAGAAATTCAGATTAGATTCCCTCATTATGGGAGGGAGATCAATATATACTTATCACTATACAGACATTAATTGTTATAAATGGTCAGGTTTATTCAGAGCAGAGTCCAGATGGAAAATAGAAATAAAGCAAACACCAGGTTAGGGTTAGGGTTTGGGTTAGGGTTAGGGTTAGTGCTATGGTTAGGGTTAGGGTTAGGGTAAGGGTTTTTAGGTTCAGGGCTAGGGTAATGGTTAGGGTTAGGCTTAGGGTTAGGCTTAGGCTTTGGGTTAGGGTTATAGCTAGAGCTAGGGTTAGGATTAGGTCTAGGGTTAGGTTTAGGGTGAGGGTGAGGGCTAGGGCTGGCCTAGCACTAGGGTGAGGGCTAGGGTTAGGGTTAAGGTTAGGGTTAGGGCTAGGGTTGGGCTAAATTTAGGGTTATGGTCAGGGTTAGTGATAGGGCTAGGGTTACGGTTTAGGGATACGGTTAGTGTTAGGTTTAGGGTTTGGGCTAGGCTAGGGTTAGGTTTAGGGTTAGAGTTAGGGTTAGGTTTATGCTTGGGTTTAGGGTTAGGGTTAGGGTTAGGTTTTGTGTTGGGGATAGGGCTAGGGTTAAGTTTAGGGTTACGGTTAGGCCTAGGGCTGGGTTAGGGTTAGGGTTAGTCTTAGGGTTAGTGTTAGGGCTAGGGATAGTCTAACCCGAACCCCAACCCTAGCCCTAACCTAACCCTTGCTCTAGCCATAACCCTAACCCTCACCCTAAACCTAACACTAACCTTAACCCTAAACCCAAACCTCAACCCTAACCCTAATCATATATTCTAATAGCCAACAGAGGGCGCCATGCGGATACTTAGTCCGAGGAAAAGGAAGCTCGCTCTGCCTCAGAAGCTGCTCCTATTTGCTCAGTACACTTCCTGTATTTGCACAAAAATGCAAAAACTAAGAAAATCGCTCCAGGGATGGCTGAATTCCCCCAAAAACCCTTTGAAATGGGCTCTGCAGGGATCTGCTTCAGACACCAACTGTGAGAGAGAGGTTAGAACGTTCGGGGGGGGGGGAGAAGAGGCTTCTAACCGGCTCTGTGAGTCAAAGGGTGTGGGGGGAGGGCCCTTTTCCAGGCCTCCGTTGGCCTTTCAGGGAGGGAGGGAGCCTTGGGGCCAGGCCTGGGGAGTCCCTAGAGGTTTTGAGGTGGGATTGGGGAAGGGAGAGGCCTCAACTGGGCATAATGCCACAGAGTCCACCTTTTAAAACAGTCATTTTCTCCAGGGAGACAGATCTCTGCTGCCTTGAGTTCAGTTGTAAGTCTGGGGGGGGGTCCTTCAGGCCCCACTTAGAGGTTGCCAAGCCTGGGCCTGCCAGCACTTTAGGGTTGCCAGGTTCCCCCCCTGGCCACCGACAGGGGATTCTGGATAAGGTTGCCAGGTCCAGGCTGGGAAACTCCTGGAGATTTGCGGGAGGATCCTGGGGAGGACAGGGACCTCAGAGGGGTACAATGTCACAAAGTTCACCCTCCATTTTCTCCATGGGAAGATCTCTGTAGTCTGGAAATGAGCAGGAATTACAGGGGATCCCCAGGTCCCACCTGGAGGCTGGCATCCCTCGGCAGCACCCTCTGGGTGACTTGATACCACCTGATTTGCATGACTCAAGTAGGCCCAGCTGCTTGCTACTGTTCATCAGCA
>NW_015170919.1:2493-12290 GCF_001447785.1 Gekko japonicus | reverse complement strand
TTGATACCACCTGATTTGCATGACTCAAGTAGGCCCAGGTGCTTGCTACTGTTCATGAGCAGCCATCAGTTAGAGCTTCAGACTAGGGTTTGCAAGACCCAGGTTCAGATCCCTATCTTGCAGTGGAAGCTGACTGGGTTATTTTGGACCAGTCACATACATTCAGCCTAGCCAACCTCACAGGATTGTTGTGCAGATAAAAAGGAGGAGAGAATAATGTAAGCTGCTTTGGTCCCCACTGTGGAGAAAGACTGTAATTTTTCTAGGTAGAGGCTGTGGGGGAGGGGTGTGGAGATGGAAAGTTGCAGATAGAGAGACAGATAAAGGTAGGTTGGTTGTTGGGTGGGAAGGAAATTGTGTTGCCAACTCCAGGTTGGGAAATTCCTGGACATTTGTGGGGTGGAGCCTGGGGAGGGTGGGATTGGAGGAGGGAAGGAACTACAGATAAGTATAATGCCATAGCTGGAGGAGAAAAAGAAAAAAAGGGGGGGCAGAAGGGAGAAAGAGGGAGAGAAAGGTAGTTTGAGGAGGGAAGGAACTACAGATCAGTATAATGCCATAGCTGGAGGAGAAAAAGAAAGGGGGGGCAGAAGGGAAAAAGAGTGTGAGAGAGGTAGAGGGAGACAGGAGGAAGCAAAGGTGTGAGGAATAGGATAACCATTCCGCAAGTTTCTTGCGGGTCTCCACTTGTCTTAACCCTAAACCCAAGAGAACAATGAGAGACAATGTTTTAAAAGCTACTGTGGGGAAAACACTTAAAATCAACGTAGAAGAAATTAAAATTCTGAAAGACATTCCAGTTTAAAGATTTAATTGTTTTCCTACAAGACAAAGCAATAACCCACAGTTTAAAATGATGCTGTCCAAAAGGCCAAAAACTTTTTGAAAAAACAATTGGGCACAGATAAAGATGAGGACCCTAATCTGGAAGAAGGAGAGGAACCCAATGAGGAAGAATCGGATAATTATTCAAGTGATTCCATCAGTTCAATGTCAGAGTCTGAAAAAGGAGAAATTCAGATTAGATTCCCTCATTATGGGAGGGAGATCAATATATACTTAGCAATATACAGACATTAATTGTTATAAATGGTCAGCTTTATTCAGAGCATAGTCCAGATGTAAAATAGAAATAAAGCAAACACCAGCAATTCCTTGCAGACTTATATATTACAAGATCATATGCATCCATTTTTCGGTAATGAAGTGCAGAGCAACACCTGTTCACTTGGTGCAACCTTGCCAGTAAGTCCAGTGATTCCTGTTCCCCAATTCAGACTTCCTGTCTCACAATTCACTAGATTTACATATTTATTTGAAACATTTCTACCCTGCCTTGCCATTAAAATATCCACAAAGCAGTTAAAAACATGCTAAAACAACAAACCAATTAAAATGCTAAGCATCACAATAGTCTAAAACTTAAGCAAAAATAACACTAATAAAAAGCAATTAAAACAGCAGTAGAGTTAAAAGTCCAGGCAGAGATCTAAATTATCTTTTAAAAAACAGAAAATAAACCCTTAAAACAGTGGCATAAAACTGGGAAATTAATAACAATGCAAAAAAGAAGAAGTCTCTAAAACAATTGTGAGTCAAATCTCATCTCTCAAACCTGCCAAAGAGGAGCTTGGTGCCTCCACCTGAAGATCCAGATCTAAAAGTATCACCAAACTGTGCACCTGTTCTTTACATGGGAGCTGTTCAGAACACGGGACTCTGCAACCCGTAGCTGACATTATCACTCAGTAGTAACTGATTCCTATATGGACATAGTTTCAGTGTAGTGGCCCTCGTCCAGCCAATTATTGCTTACAGACATAAACTCAGGGCATCTATAATCTCACCTGACTCCATTGCAAAGCTTGGTGTAATCTATATAACGATGACTCCAGTTCAGAACTCCAGTTGTAAAGGATAACAATAGTACTGGATCACACTACAGAAGTGGAGAGGTATTTAAATTTACTTGCCTAGTAACTTCAAAAATGTATGAGGAAAACCAAATTGATTAAAAACTTTTCCAGCATCAGGTGAGAAAATTGCAACTTGATCAGATCTCTTACTATTTAAAGCAATCAGATCAGGCACCAGCCTAATATTACCAGGGCCTTTCCTACATCATTTAAATCCTACCTGGTCTACATGTACCAAAGTTGCAACAACCTTTTGGAGTGTGTTAGCAAGAATAGCGGTTAATATCTTAGCATCGACATTCATCAAAGAAATGGGTCAAAAATTTGCATGCGGGATATGATTTTTGCCAAGTTTTGGAATAACCGTGACATACACATCGTATAATGACAGTGGCAATGAGCCAGACTCAGAAATCTCATTATACAATTGGTAAAGTTTTGGAATGAAGAAATCTGAAAAGATCTTATACCATTCAATAGGCCACTTACCTGGTCTTGGTAAAGTATAGTACAATAGGAGCACTGCTGACAAGGCAAGGCTGATGACTAAAGGATATTCACAAAAACTGGCCTAGATCATGATGCTATATTTGCTCCAGTGGTAAAGTACAGCACCTACCTCATATGATCATACGATCTTCATGGATCACTGCCTTGTCAGGGAGAGGGGGCTTGCGTGGTTTGATGAGGCTGTGGGCTATGCTGTGGAGGGCCACCCAAGACGGACAGGCCACAGCAGTGAACTCAGACCAAGCGTGATCCCCTGGATCCACTCCAGTATTTTTGCCAAGAGAACCCCATGGACAGTATCAAAAGGCTAAAAGATATGCCGGAAGATGAGCCCCTCAGGTCGGAAGGTGTCCAAAATGCTACTGGGGAAGAACAGAGGGCAAGTACAAGTAACCCCAGAAAGAGTGAAGTGGCTAGGCCAAAGCCGAACATAAGTTCAGTTGTGGATGTGTCTGATGGTGAAAGTCCGATGCTGCAAAGAACAATACTGCATAGTAACCTGGAATGTAATGAAGGTAAGCTTGACGTGGTCAAAAATGAGATAGCACTGTGGCCAGGAATCTTGTAGAAAAAATGGTGTGGCCTTTATAGTCAACAAGAGAGTTCAAAAGTCGGTACTGGGATACAATCTCAAAAATGACAGAATGATTTCTGTCTGATTCCAAGGCAAACCATTCAACATCACAGTAATCCAAGTCTATGCCCGAACCACTGGTGCGGAAGAGGCTGAAGTGGACCGGTTCTATGAAGACCTACAACACCTTCTAGAACTAACACCAAAAAATGATGTCCTCCTTGTTAGATCGCCGCTAACAAAGGTCAGGAGAGCAATTTCAGCAAAGTGATTCAGCTTTATTGAAGTAATGAACAAGCACTTAAACGCAGTCATAACCAGAACAGTTTAACATTGGGAGCTAGGCTCCTTTTAAACATTCCCGGGCTAACATAGCCACGCTTATTTACAATAAACAACCAATGAGGTTGTAAGGATAACATCCAATCTGAGTCTTTCCCTCACAGGGAGCTGTCACAGTTCTGTTTGGTTGCTGTTGCACTGTGACCAATAGGATTGTAGTTCTGTGGAGCCTTCGTCCGGCTCAAGCTTAACATTGAGGGTGAATGAGGTGATTCATGCAAGCTATTCCAATACATTACAATTCCTCCCCCCTAAGTTAAGACAAACCCATTTTTCAATACATTCATATTTACATTTAACGCATTCCCAATAATGTACATCAGCCATTTCCATTTAATGTATTGCAATCATAATCGGCTAGATATGACGGCGGACGCCTAGTACGCTGAGACCTGCGTAGCAGTGCAGGCTCAGTGGGTACACTTAATGAGGGTTCTCCTCTGGGCTCTGCTACTATGGCTTCAGGCTCAATTGCACTGGGGGTTTCAGCCCCGAAGTTGGGGGTCAGCCGTGTTCCAGAGACAGGATCGAGTAACTCTGCACTCACCTCTTCTAGAGGTGATGACTCAGCCATCGGAGAGTCGGCGCTGTCCTTTGCCCAACGTCTCAGGAGCTGGCCTATGTGGCGCCGCCATTTCCTACCATCGGCCAGCTGAACCACGTACATGCGAGTGCCAACACTCTCGCACCCCACCCCGGGGGCCCAGGGATGCCCTGCTGCATAATTTCGTGTGAACACCATGTCTCCGGCCTCAAACATGCACACCTTCGTATGCATATCCTTCCGCTCAGTGTCTTGATCATTAAGATCTGGGTGCAACCGATTTAAGCGTGTCGTGAGGCGCCTGCCCGTGAGTAATTCGGCCGGACTACAACCCGTGGCACTACAGGGGGTGGTGTATTGCCGCAAAAGAAAAGAACCCAGTCGCACACTCCAATCCCCCTCAGTTAACTTTCCAAGCGCTTCCTTGGCCGTACGGACCATTCTCTCAGCCTGCCCATTTGATGCTGGATGAAAAGGGGCAGAGGTAATCTGGCGAATGCCATTGTTAGTCAAAAACTGTTGGAACTCCTCTGAGACAAACTGAGGCCCATTGTCACAGACCAGTACATCCGGCAGTCCATGGGTCGTGAAAAGCCGGCGTAGTGCATGAATAACGGCTGTGGACGTAGTTGAGTGCATATGCACCACCTCCAGCCATTTGGACATAGCGTCCACCAGAATTAAAAACATTTGACCTTGTACTGGCCCTAAATCTATATGGATTCTCGACCATGGCTTACCAGTGGTTTCCCACTTTTGAGGGGGGGCTTGTGGAGGCTCCGGTCTGTTTTGTTGGCATTGGTTGCAGACCTGTACCCACTCCTCAATTTCTTTATCTAGTTTAGGCCACCAAACATAGCCTCTGGCTAGGGCTTTCATATGCACCATTCCCGGGTGCCCATCGTGGAGGGACTCTAACACTCTCTTATGCAGTTTGTCAGGAACCACCACCCGGTTTCCACACAACACACACCCCTTTGAGATTGAGAGTTCTTTTTGGTGGGCTCGGTAAGGCTGGAATTCAGGTTCTAGTCCCCCTACCGGCCACCCCCTCCACACCCAGTTAAGGACACGGCCCAGTATGCTGTCCCTGGCCGTAAACATAGTGATCTCTTTAGAAGAGACAGGGGCGTGTGGCAATTTGTCTATTGACAATACTTCACAGGCTGGAGCTGGGTCTGTGCCGACGTCAGGCAAGGGACAACGGCTGAGCGTATCCGCGTGCCCAATTGCCTTCCCAGGCCGGTGTTCCAAATCAAAATCGTAGGCCTGCAAAAAAATCACCCATCTAAGCATTCTTGGGGACATGATATTAGGCAGTTGCTTATCGGGCACAAAAATCCCCAGTAGCAGCTTGTGGTCTGTGACCAAAACAAATCTTCTGCCAAAAATAAAATCGTGGAACTTTTTGACAGCCGCTACTAACGCCAGACCTTCCTTGTCTATCTGGGCATAGTTCCTCTCTGCCGCAGATAGAGACCTTGAATAAAAAGCGATAGGCGCCTTGCTCCCATCAGGCATCAGATGGCTCAAAACTGCGCCTACTCCAAAAGGTGAAGCGTCCGCCGCTAACACCAGGAGCTTTTTCTCATCGTAATGAGTTAACATGTCATTAGATGTCAAAAGCTCCTTGACTCCCACAAAAGCCCTTTCTTCGGCTTGTCCCCATTTCCATTTTGCTTCTTTGTGCAAAGGTGCATGCAAATTAGCTGCCACTGATGCCTTACGTGGTAAAAACGCATGATAAAAATTGAGCAGTCCTAAGAAGGATTGTAGCTCTTTCTTACTCACCGGCCTGGGGGCATTTTGAATGGCGGTTACCTTTTCGCCTGTGGGGTGCACTCCTTTTTCGTCAATGCGAAAGCCCAAAAACTCTACGCTTGTCAACTCCCAGCGTACATTTGGAGCGCTTAACTTTTAGACCGGCATCCTGGAAACACTTCAGTACCTCCCTTACTCGCTCTAATAGCTCCTGTTCAGACCCCCCAGCCACCAGCACATCATCAAAGTATGGTACCGTGCCAGGTACCCCCCTTAGTAATCGTTCCATTAAGCCCTGGAAAATTCCCGGGACCACATTTACTCCAAATTGGAGTCGGTTCACCTTAAATGCCCCTCGGTGAGTCACGATAGTCTGTGCTTCTGCAGCTTCTGGTGTGACAGTCAGCTGCTGGTAAGCCTGTGCCAAATCTAGTTTGGTGAAAACCTTCCCACCTCCCAGGGAAGCCAAGATGTGGCTGATTACAGGTACTGGATATGAATGCTGCTGCAAGGCTTTGTTCAGGGTGCACTTGTAATCTGCACATATCTGTACAGAGCCATCCGGTTTGACTGGGGTCACGATAGGAGTCTCCCATCTACTAAAAGGGACAGGCTCTAACACCCCTTGCTCAATGAGCTTGTCGAGTTCCCACTCGACCCGAGGCCTGATTGGAATAGGTACCTTCCGATACTTCAACCGTATCGGTTTAACGAAGGGATCCAACTCAAATGCAATTGGGGGGCCTCAGGGAACTCATCATACAACATATTCCATTTATTACCAAACAGTTTGTTTACGCCAGAGATACCAATACCTAACGGCTCGAACCAGTCTAACCCTAGTAGGTTTACCCGGTTTCCTTCTGCAACCAACAATGATAAATTTGCACATTTTCCTTTAAATTCAACCCTCACAGTATCCCTCCCCGACAAAGGAATTCGATTTCCCTGAAAATCGGACACATGCGTGTCCGCAGGCTGTAGTCTCCGCCGACTGCGGTGAGGGAACAACTGCCGCCAGGATTCTTCGGAGATCACGGTGACAGATGATCCCGAATCGACCCCCATGGTGCACGGCTTCCCCTCAAGAAGTGGGATGATGGAAATCTTTCGCTGAATGCTGGTGCACATAACGGTCGATTCGCTGGTCAAGGTGGATGTCATCTGGCAGTTTACCTCGGGCATTCGGGATCGCCGCTTCCTTGTGGGCTGTGGTGACAGATGTTTACATCCGCAAAATTGCACGGTCGCACTGCCTTGCGTAGAGCCGCCACAAATTCTGCGATGGTCTCACCGGCACACTGGTCGCGGTGATGTTTCCTGCCACAACCGGAACATGCCTTGAACTTTGTAGGCTTCGTTGAGGTCTGCTTGTCCGCTCCCGCCTTCATAGCGTTGATGCCATCCTCCGCATCATCGCCCACGCTGTCACGATGCTGGCAGTGGACGCGTTGCTCGGGTAACGCCAGCCATTGCCGAACCTCTCTCGTTGATTTGTCGGCTGCTTCTGCCGCGACTGCCTCCTCATAGGCTACAGCCCAGGTCAAAGTAGTACGAGGGAATAACTTTTGCTGCAGCCGCTCGTCTCGAAGGCCACATACCAAACGGTCTCGGAGGGCTTCCTCCACATCCGCAAAATTGCACGGTCGCACTGCCTTGCGTAGAGCCGCCACAAATTCTGCGATGGTCTCACCGGCAGTCTGGCTCAGTTTGTAGAATGCGTGCCTGCAGGCAATCTCGGATGGCTGAGGTGAAAAATGGCTCTTCAACTTTTTTGTCAGCTCTGCAAATTACACTGTTTTTATGTTGGCCAGAGCTACCAACGACCTGGCGATGTCGAAGGTTCCCTTCCCACAGGAACTCAGCAGGGTCGCCCTCTTCTTCGCTTCTTCGGATATGTCGTTGGCCTCTAGATGAAACTCGAACCGGGCAAGGCCCAGTCCCCAGATGTGGGTTCGAATGCCTCAAACTTCTGGCTATTGGCTATCCTTGCAGGCTCGTTCACCGGTGCTGGTGATGCCTCTGCTGGATCGGCCACGGTGCTCTGTTCATTTTCTTCCGTTGTGGGGGTTGTTTAAGCAGGGCTACCTACCCGCTCTAATATCCCATCCTCGTCGCCAATTGTTAGATCGCCGCTAACAAAGGTCAGGAGAGTGATTTCAGCAAAGTGATTCAGCTTTATTGAAGTAACGAACAAGCCCTTAAACGCAGTCATAACCAGAACAGCTTAACATTGGGAGCTAGGCTCCTTTTAAACATTCCCGGGCTAACATAGCCACGCCTATTTACAATAAGCAACCAATGAGGTTGTAAGAATAATGTCCAATCAGAGTCTTTCCCTTGCAGGGAGCTGTCACAGTTCTGATTGGTTGCTGTTGCACTGCGACCAATAGGAATGTAGTTCTGTGGAGCCTTCGTCTGGCTCAAGCTTAACATTGAGGGTGAATGAGGTGATTCATGCAAGCTACTCCAATACATTACACTCCTCATCATAGGGGACTGGAATGCTAAAGTAGGAAATCAAAAGGTAACCGGAGTAACAGACAAGTTTGGCCTTGGAAAGCAAAATGAAGCAGGGCAAAGGTTAACAGAGTTTTGTCAAGAGAACACATTGGTCACACTGCTCACCCTTTCCAACAACCTAAGAGGTGACTCTACACATGGACATCACCAGATGAGCAACACCGAAATCAGATTGACTATGTAATTTTCAGTCAAAGATGGAGAAGCTCTATCCAGTCAGTAAAAACAAGACCTGGAGCTGACTGTGGCTCAGTTCATGAGCTACTCATTGCAAAATTCAGAGTTAAACTGAAGAAAATTGGGAAATTCAGTTCTAAGGTACTACTGGACTCAAATCTAAGAATTCTAATGGTAACTACTAGTTCTGTTGAAGGCAAAGGCCTCAGAATATAGGACTTACGATAACGGGTGGAAAGGTACCAGCTGGCTATTTGGAAATAACTTTTTACAGTAGGAATAGTGCAGCAGTGGAATCGGCTACCTAGGGAGGTGGTGAGCTAACTCTCACTGGCAGTCTTCAAGCAGTGGCTGGAAGAACATTACATTACATTATTACATTTATATACCGCTCTTTCCCGAAGGCTCAGAGCAGTTTACAGAGCATTGTTCAATTCACCTGACTAGGGCCACAGTACAGGGTAGGGTGAGTGCCTACTGGGCACCTGAGCAGCCGAGCTCTTCTACGTTGTTCTTTCCGTGGAGGGATCGTCGGTCTCCAGGTGGCGGTTTCTCAGTGAAGGTCTTTTCTTTTCACAGCGCCTCCTTCAGGTATGGTCCGTGCGGCACGCGGCTGTGTGACAGCTGCAGCGGCTGGTCTCCGTCCACATAGGCCCCGACCACACTCCGTTGTCCCGTTACCAGGCCAATCACCGTTCGGGTCGCTTGCTGCCTTTTGCCATTAGCCTCCGCCATGTTCACTGGCTCGCCGGATCGCCATTCGTCATCCATTGCCGTCGCTTTGTTGCCTCTTCTGCTGCATTCCAGTTCATGGAGGAAGCTGCCCCCCCACTCCTAGGAGTGGGTACCCATTCATCTACTTGCCCGAGGGCTTTCAAACCGCTGGGTGGATGGGAGCTAGGACAAAGACTGGGAGCTTACCCTGGCCGCGGTGGGACTCGAATAGCCATTAAGGCTGTTCAGTGATAGATTACTGCAGGCTGGCTTCTGATTGGGCAAAATGGTGATTTTACACATCCTGAAATTACTTTGGATGGGCGGGGGCTCCTTTTGACAGTCTGGGTTGAATTATAGCCCACTGCAGCCTTCTCCAGGCAGGAGAAGTGACAAGCAAGCATTAAGACCAGAGAGGGGGTTGAGATTGGTGCGATCAAGCCTCGGAGGAGGCTTGGTTAAGCACTTTGATCCCCCCCGAAGACGGTGAAGCGGACATTGCTGTTGGAGCCTTCCGAGCTGAGCATTCAGCTTAAAATTGCCATTACCCGATTTCACAGACAGAAAGGATCAATCTGGGATGAAGTGAAACAGTGCGAAGACCAAAATAAACAAACAAGGTAACGAGCTTAATTTTGCTTACCGAAGGAGTGTTTCCAAGAATGATTGAATGCAGTCGGGGGAGCATGGATCGACGGGGAAAGTAATCTGAGAAAAAATTACTTGAAAAGAGCGG
>NW_015170919.1:0-2471 GCF_001447785.1 Gekko japonicus | reverse complement strand
AGCGGTTTTGAGGCCAGAAAGACAAAAACTTTAGCTCTGTTATACATTCCTGTGGTGGCAAAAAGAGATAAGAGCATAGAAACTCACGTCATAAATAGCGAGAAGGAAGCTTGTGTGCTGGAGAGATAATAACTCTCGCCTAGACAAGCTGGCAAAAAACAGAGATAAGCGCAGAGCAACTCACGCTGTAAATCGCGAGAAGAAAGCTTGTGTGCTGGAGAGACAATAACTCTCGCCTAGACAAACTGGGAAAGTTCGGGCAGCAGAAGGGAATCCGGAAGAAGATCGGATATCGGAAGACAAACGACAGACAAGAGGCTACGGGAGTCGACAGAGGCCAAACGAAGAGACAGTGAAGTGAACAACAGGAAGTGGAGGTTTAAGAAAATAAGGAACACAGGAAGGAACAAAAAGTTAACAGGAAAGGTACTTTCTTTTTAGTGACAGACAGGAAGCAGGAAGAGAAGATATTTCTCTACATGATGAGATCATAGAGAAACCATAGAGAAATTGCGCCCGCCATTTTGTGGAGGACTATACTTTTAAAATTAAATTTAAGGTGTTGAGACCACGTTAGAACAGCGAAAATAAGGTGATTCGAATAATTGAACCAAGGGAAAATATTTTGAGGTGTGTAGAAGTTTTTTCTGAGACATAAATTCTGATTTATAGAGTCAATTCGGCCGTGGCAACACAGAGAAACTTACCAAGAGATGTGATTGTACAGATGGTCACTAAAAGACTATGGGACATTATGTTAAGAAAACAATTTACAGTGCCATTTGTAATGGATGGAAAGAAGATAATGGTAATGAAAGAACTGCCAAGACAGGTTTTGCAAGATAGAAAAAAATTTAAAAAGCTGGCAGATAAACTGAGAAGTTTGAACATAAGGTACAGATGGGAAATACCGCAAGGTTTAAGTTTCATGTACCAAAGCCAAAGGTATACAATTAAGACCTCGGGACAAATGGCAGAATTCATGTATGATTTTGATAAGGACTTTGGGGAGAAGTAACAAGAAGACAAAATGGAATACAAATTTTTATCATGGAATGTAAATGGACTAAATTCACCCAACAAAAGGAAATTTATTAGACATTGGTTGGTCAAACAAAAATGTAATTTGATATGTTTGCAAGAGACACATATAAAAACCCAGGACTATAAATATTTGATGGCCAAACAATTAGGAGAATAATTTTATTCACTGGCAACAAAAAAGAACAAAGGAACAGTGATTTACGCAAAAAAAAAGAATTGGAACCAAAAGAAATTTTTAAGGATAAAGAAGGAAGGTATATAGCGGTGGAAATAAAGATGCAAGAAAAGAAAATTTTGGTGGTGAATATATATGCACCAAATGGTGCTAAGGAAAATTTTTTTAAGGACCTGACAAAAGACTTAGATCAAGTAGCTTATGATCAGATGGTAATAGCAGGGGACTACAATGGAACAGTCAACTATCAATTGGACAGAAAGACAAAGAAAAGAGATGAAAAGAGTGGGAAGTTACCAAAAGTTTTTTTTTAGTTGGCAGAGCATGAGAAGGTGGAAGATATATGGAGAAAGTTTAACCCTGGGATCAGGGATTTTACATTTTACTCGAACAGACACGGGTCCTTCTCAAGAATTGATATGATATGGGCAACAGGAGAACTGGTGTTGAAGACTAAAATGATAGAAATATTGCCAAGGCATAATTCAGACCACAATCCAATATTATGGACAATGAAGGGAATATATAAGAAACCAAGGTGGAGAATTAATGAAGACCTATTAGACCAAGGTGATATAGTAGAGACTATAAATAAAGAAACTAAACATTTTTTCCAAGCAAATATGACGCAGGAGATGCCGATTCAAGTAATATGGGACTCCTATAAAGCAGTTATTAGAGGCCTTTTGATATCATTGAACAGTAAAGAAAAGAAAAAGAGACTGGAACAAAACAAGATTATGGAAGAAATAAGGACTAAAGAGACAGAATTAAAAAGGAGACCAGGCAAAAAGAATATAATTAGACAAATACAAATACTGCAAGATCAATTGAACACAATACTGAATCAAAGGCTCTATTGGAATTTGAAGAAATTGCAACAAAAATCTTTCGAAGGGGCAAATAAACCAGGGAAATATTTAGCATGGCAACTGAAGAGAAGAAAAGAAATATCATAACAAAGTTTACAGATGGGGGAAAAGAAATAGTAGACACTGAAGGAATCGAAAGATCATTTTTCAAATATTATGCAAATCTATTTGCAAAAAAGAAGGTGAAAAAAATAAAATAAAGAAGTATTTGGATGGAATGAACATGGAAAAATCTCAGAGAAATGCAAAGGAATATTACATGGGGAGATTACAAAGGAAGAAATTGAGAAGGCAATACAAGAAGCAAAATTGAGGAAAGCTCCTGGTCTGGATGGTTTTACAGCAAAATATTATAAGAAAATTAGAGAGGAGCTAGCCCC
>NW_015170918.1:694193-721780 GCF_001447785.1 Gekko japonicus | reverse complement strand
CTAACATTCTATGATTCTGTGATTCCTCCTTCAAATTTTGCATACATCTGAGCTTTAAAAAAAATCAAAAGTCTTTTTCTTTCATCCTGATTTTCTAATGGATGCTGTCAGTGGAAGCTTGAGAGAGAGTATTTCTGGACTAGCTGTGAGGCTCGACTGCTGGTTCTTGCAAAAGGACGTGGAATATTTTGTTTCCTTGATTTAAATTATTTACCGGCTGCCTTTCCAAGTTAGAGAGCTGCCCAGGGCAACTCCCGCTTCATACAATATCAATCCAACTGTGAAATTACGAGGAAAAGAGATTAAAAACTAATAATAAATCTGTAATTTAAAATCAGGATAAGGATTGGTTTTAAAGGGGACTTTGGAACACATATCTGTGGATGGCCCGTATCCTATTCACGGGGTGTGGAGCTCCAGAAATATGGATGGATGCCAAAAACGCCCCAACCTGGATGGCCCAGGTTAGTCCGGTCCCATCAGATCTGGGACGCTGGTTAGTTTGGATGGGAGGCCATCAGTGTTCCCTCTAAGCTGTGGAGTCTTGTGAGCCAATATTCTACTGGCATTAAAGTTGTGAGTGAGCCATTTGGCTACTGCATAAATTAGTTTGCTCTGGAGCCCTCCTGCCTGAGTGGAGACAAAAATGTGTGAGCCGGAGGCTACAAAACTGTGAGCTAGTTCACACTAACTCAGCTTAGAGGGAACACTGGAGAAGAAGAAGAAGAAGAAGAAGAAGAAGAAGAAGAAGAAGAAGAAGAAGAAGACGAGGAGATTGGATTTATACCCCACCCTTCACTACCCAAAGGTGTCTCAGAGAGGCTTCCAAACTCCTTTCCCTTCCCCTCCCCAGAAGAGACACCCTGGGAGGTAGGCGGGGCTGAGAGAGCTCTGACACAAACTGCTCTTTTTCAAGGACAGCTCTTATCAGAACTATGGCTTGCCCAAGGTCATCCAGCCAGGTGCAAGTGGAGGAGTGGGGAATCAAACCCGGTTCTCCCAGACTAGAGTCCGTGCACTTAACCACTACACCAAACTGGTGCAGTTTAAGGAAGCCCTGGGTTGCTATGCAGAGGTAGGCAATGGCAAACCGACTCTGTTTGCCTCTTTCCATAGGAATCCTACTGATTCCCTGTAAGTCGGCTGTCACTTGATGGTGTTTTACATACACATGCCAGGAAAGCCTGCCTGGAGGTCCCCACCAGGTCACCTCTGCCATTGAGGATTTCCTTATCAGAGGAACAGATGGGAAGAGTGTAGAAGTTAGCCCTGCCTTCCAGATCCATAGCTTCTCTTTGGGAGCCCAGTAGTACTGCTTGTTAACTCCTGTGTTGGCCAGCTCTGCCCCCTGGACTCTGCTGGGGAGGGCGTGATCTGTATTTGTTTATAGAAGAACATAAGAGGAGCCAATGTTGGATCAGGCCAATGGCCCATCTAGTCCAACACTCTGTCACACAGTGGCCAAAAATACCAGGGGCCATCAGGGGGTCCAGCAGTGGGTCCAGGACAATGGAAGCCCCCTCCCACTGTTGCCCCCCCAGCACAAAGAAGACAGAGCATCCCTTGTCCCAGAGTCCCTATCTATACCTTGTAGCTAATAGCCACTGATGGACCTCTGCTCCATATGCTTATCTAATTCCCTTTTGAAGCCGTCCATGCTTGTAGCCGCCACCACTTCCTGTGGCAGTGAATTCCATCTGTTAATCACTCTTTGGGTGAAGAAGTACTTCCTTTTGTCTGTTCTAACCCGACTGCTCAGCAATTTCACGGAGTGCCCACGAGTTCTTGTACATCTTTCTCTACCTGCTCTGTCCCATGCATAATCTTGGGGGGGGGTCAGCAGTGGGAGGGGGCTTCTAGTGTCCTGGCCGCACTGCTGGACCTCCTGATGGCCCCTGGTATTTTTGGCCACTGTGTGACACAGAGTGTTGGACTAGATGGGCCATTGGCCTGATCCAACATTGGCTTCCCTTATGTTCTTATGTTAAGTTACTTTCTTCAAAGTCGACTGAAATCTGTCAGAAAAAGAACTCTGTTTAAGATGGCACGGTCAATTTGCCCTGAGATCCACTGTGGCACCAAGAACTGAGGACAGGAAGGGTCCTTTGAGGACTCACTGATTTCCAAAGGGGAGAGTAAGGCTGCTTCTTCTGTGTTCTGCTGCTCTGAGGACAGGGAGGGAAGCCAAAAGAATCCAGGACAATGCCAGCCCATTCACAGCTCTGGCAATCAGTTATTAAGAAGTCTAAAACCAGATGGCTAGAATTGATCGACATTAAAAAGCCTAGAACTCATACCGGCATAGAAGAAACAGCCTAATAATTCAGATCTTTGAGAAAAGAACTTGAGCGGGGATGCACCCTGTGAGACGGGATGCTGGACTAGATGGAGTATTGATCGGATCCAGCATGGCTCTTCTTATGCACTTCTGTTCTTGGAGGATAAGTCTATCAACGGCTACTAGCCATCGCAACTGAGGGCAGGGCAGGGCCCAGCATATTTTGCACCCTAGGCGAGGGTCCCTTCTGGCGCCCCCCATGCGCCCCCCCGTCAGAGCCAGCAGGGGTGCTTTTGGTGGGGAGTGGGTGCAGTTTGGTGCCCCTAAGGGCCGGGGCGCTCTAGGCGAACGCCTAGTTCGCCTAGTGAGCGAGCCGGCCCTGACTGAGGGGAACTAAGGCTCTGAATCCCAGAGCCAGGAGGCAACATCAGGGGAAGGCCTTGGCCTCTATGCCCTGTTGATGGCCATCCAGAGGAACTGGTTGGTCCCTGTGTGAGGCAGGATGGTGGACTAGATAGACCCAACAGTGCTCCGATCCAGCAGGGCTCTTCTGATGTTCTTCTCAGGGGAAGGCCTCGGCCTCTATGCCCTGTTGATGGCCATCCAGAGGAACTGGTTGGCCGCTGTGTGAGACAGGATGCGGGACTCGATGGACCACTGGTCTTACCCAGCAGGGCTCTTCTGATGTTCTAATAAAGTCTTTGGCCTCTCTGACCAGTTGTTGGCCCTCCGGAGGAACTGGCTGGCCCCTGTGTGAGATGGGATGCTGGACTAGATGTACCCTCAGTGGTCTCATCCAGCAGGGCTCTTCTGAGGTTCTAATGAAGGCCTCTGCCTCTCTGCCCTGTTGTTGGACCTCCAGAGGAACTAGCTGGCCGCTGTGGGGGACAGGATGCTGGACTACATGGACCACTGCTCTGCTCCAGTAGGGCTCTTCTGACATTCTGACATTCTCCTCCTCCAACAATACCCTTCCCATCCACAGAAACAGGAATTTACAAGTTTGTACAATTTTTTCATTATCACAGGAGTGGGTATTGGGCAATGCTGGCAACTCACAGCCTCTGCATGGTATTTTTAGCACTTTGAAGAACAATAAAAATAAAAATATATCTCTAGTGCCAAGTTATTGTGGACTCAGCAGGCATGGGAGGTCATCAAAAATTCATCGGCATCTGGTACAATCTAATTTCTCTCTTTTGCTTTTTCAAAAAGAATCTCCTTAAGTAATAATGGGGAAATGTGGACGAGGCATAACGGGGCTTGGGGGCTGTTTTAGCCGTGTCCTCACGAAAGGGATCGCCACAGAAGGGGAAGTGGTGGGACACTTTTGTGGCCTTCTGTGGATGCCTGTAAGATGGCTTAGGCTGATGGAGGAGCTGTGATTAAAGAGAAGGGGAGGAGAAGGCCCGTATTTTTTCTTGCCAGTCTTGAACTAGGCAGGGTAGAAAGAAGTGGGGGATGGGCACGAACTACATTTTTGTGGCTCGGATTGTGGTTCGTGGCTGAACCACAAACCAAAGCACGAACCCATACCGATCGGGGGGGGTCCTGGTTTTTGAACCGACCCAGTTCGTATCAGCTTGTGAGCCATTTAACGTTTAAACCCCTGCTTTCTGCTCCCCACAGACAGCTGGTTTGCTGGTTGTCAGTGGTGGCAGCTCCTGCCTGTTGAGTGCGGGGGTGGGGCACCAGTTTGGGACAGCAGTGGCTGCCATCCACTTTGCGCAGGGTTGCTCTCGGGTCAGGATGTCCTCCCCAGGCCATCAACCCATCAGGACCTCCCCCCCCAGTGACCTTGCAGGCTGATCCATCCCTGCGAAATAATTCGACATTGTGTCCGGATGTTTGATAACAATGTTTCAACGTTCATCTTTCATCAAGGTGTTCTCTTTAAGCTGCTGTGGTTTTCATACTCTTACTGCAGCTCTGAAGCTGCAACTCTGAAGCTATTGAAGCTGATTACATGTTGGAGATTGGCATCTGATTTTGCATTGAATTGTTACTTTTCCGAATGCATGTAAGTAGCCGCTTAAAGGAAACACCTTGATGAAGGATGAAGTTTGAAACGTTGTTATCAAACATCCGGACACAACGTAGAATTATTTAGCAGTTCTCCATCATTGTATCATTTAATAGTTCTCCTTTGTTTATACATTGTAGCACATACCAGTTCTTTATTTGCTTACATTTTGTACTTTTTCACTGTAGCTACTTTGTATACATTATTCTCTATTACATGTTCTTCAGCTTTTTGCCAAGTTGTAATTGGTGAGTCTGTTAACTACACTTGTTTTTGCCTTTTATTCTCAACCAGCTTCTGGGTCATCTTCGTGGAGCTTTGGTCATTAGGTGCATTGGCCATGCATCGGAGAGCGTGTTATTCCTGAACTGCAGAACTTCTCCCTCTTTCCTGACACACACATTAAATATTTTTGTTTTTATCGACTTCATTTATTCCCAGCTTTTCTCCCCAGTGGAGACCCAAGCTGCCTGACATCATTCTCCTCACTTCCATTTTATCCTCACAACCCCCCCCCCCGCGAGTTAGGCTAGGCTGAGTGTCTGCAGCTGGCCCAAGGTAGCCCGTCAAGTTGACATGGCAGAGTGGGAATTCGAACCCGGGCCTCCCTGATCCTAGCCCATAACTCTAACCACTACACCATGCTGCCTGCCTTTGAATTCGGAGACTCTGCTCAGGTGCCGGTCACGGGCCTTTCTTCGCATCCCTTGTTTTGTTGAACTGAAGTGAACTTTCAGAGGTACATTAGGAAAGGTCTCCTGAGTGGAAACCAGCTTTGAGGGCTTTGGGACAGAGGGCTTGTTTCGATCTCCTTAAATGAAATGTCTCAGGATGGGAGTGTTCAGGAATCTTGGGCCTCAAAGGTGGGGAGATGCATGCATTCGAAGTAGAGGTGGGGAAGTAGCATCAGCGCAGGCCATCTGACTGATGTTGCCCGAAGAAAATAGAATTGCTTAGCAGCTCCCCAGCCTGTGCTTTTGTAGCCGCTGCTAGGAATTCACAGAAGATATCTGGGCATCCTGTGTGTCACTTGGCTTAGGTGTGGACTCTTCCCGCAGGGCCTGGTTAACATTAGAAAATAAGAAGAACCTGCTGGATCAGACCAGTGGTCCCTCTAGCCCAGCATCCTGCCTCATAGAGTGGCCAACCAGTTCCTCTGGAGGGCCAACAACAGGGCAGAGAGGCCGAGGCCTTCATTAGAACATCAGAAGAGCCCTGCTGGACCAGACCAGTTAAGGTCCCTCTAGCCCAGCACCCTGCCTCACACAGTGGCGAACCAGTTCCTTTGGAGGGCCAACAACAGGGCAGAGAGGCCGAGGCCTTCCCCTGAGAAGAACCTCAGAAGAGCCCTGCTGGATCAGACCAGTGAGGGTCCATCTAGTCCATCCACCTGCCTCACACAGCGGCCAGCCATTTCCTCTGGAGGGCCAGCAACAGGGCAGAGAGGCCGAGGCCTTCATTAGAACATCAGAAGAGCCCTGCTGGGTCAGACCAGGGAGGGTCCCTCTAGTCCAGGAGGCAACATCAGGGGAAGGCCTTGGCCTCTATCCCTTGCTGGGGCCCCTACAGAGCAACTGGCTGGCCACTGTGTGAGATGGGATGCTGGACTAGATGGACCACTGGTCTGATCCAGCAGGGCTCTTCTGGTGTTCTTAAGAAGGTTTCTGCCTCTGTGCCCTGTTGTTGGCCCTCCAGAGGAACTGGTTGGCTGCTGTGTGAGACAGGGTTCTGGACTAGATGGACCACTGGTCCGATCCAGCAGGGCTCTTCTGGTGTTCTTAAGAAGGTTTCTGCCTCTGTGCCCTGTTGTTGGCCCTCCAGAGGAACTAGTTGGCTGCTGTGTGAGACAGGGTTCTGGACTAGATGGACCCTCACTGGTCTGATCCAGCAGGGCTCTTCTGATGTTCTTAAGAAGGCTTTTGCCTGTGTGCCCTGTTGTTGGCCCTCCAGAGGAACTGGTTGGCTGCTGTGTGAGACAGGATGCTGGACTAGAAGGACCCTCACTGGCCTGATCCAGCAGGGCTCTTCTGGTGTTCTTACAAAGACCTCAATACAGTACAGAAACAGGGAAGGAATACACAGTGAGAACCAGAGAACCAGACAAAGCAGAGTAAAACAAAACACCATATATAACAAAAAAGCATTATATGCTACATGGACTTTATTATAAGTGTACATTGTATCTGTATTATATTATGTTGTATTATATTGTGCTGATTTTCATGTACTTTTTTTGTTACTTATTGGGTATGATAGATATAATGCTTTATTGTTATATATAGCATCTTGTTTTACACAGCTTTGCCTGGTTCTCTCTTACAAATACCTCAGCATCTTTGCCCTGTTGTTGGCTGTCCAGAGGAACTGGCCCCAGGAATAAACAGTTTTAAAAGGGGATTAGATAGATTAATGGAAGATAAGTCAATCAGTGGCTACTAGCCAAGGTGACTGAAGGGAACTTCCCTATTCCAAGGAACTAATCCTCTGAATCCCAGTGCTAAGAGGCAACATCAGTACCATCAAGTTTTCAGCCCCATTGCCAGAGCGTCGCCTAGCGTCACTTCCTGGCGACGGCATGATGTGTCACAGGGAGTAATGGTCCGGCCGGGGAGCATGTGTCCCCCGCCGGATCCCGGTAAGTACTTGGGAACCCTACTCTTGCTCCAACCCCATCATCATCTGGATCACCCTGCTCTGAACGTTTCCCCAGATCTGCAGCGTCTTTTTTTTTTGAGATGCGGTGACCTGAACGGTAGGCGCTGTTCCAAATGAGGCCACACCACAGATCTATGCAGGGGCCTTGCAATAGCGGCCGTTTTAGTCTCGATCCCTTTCCTCCTAAGAGGGAGTTTGGTTCTGAGTTAGAACTGCCACGCGGGGCGGCACGGATCGTCCCTCTGGCCGGTGGCCAAGTCTGGCAGCCAGCCGAAGAAAGAAGCCTCGAGTGGATGGGGGTGTAATCAACCTCCAGCTTCCCACATGTGCCGGCATACCAATCAGGCGCATCGTCCGGCAGGTTATTAATAAAGCTGAGGTGTGCTGGCGGACACGCTCTCCCGTCATAAATAGTGCGTGCCGAGGGAGCCAGGGGTTGGGGGGGTGGGATTGGAAATTACATGTATTATTGAAATAGCGGAGGGGAACGATTAATCTTCGGTCTCGTAATAGCCAGCGATTGTCAGGGCCTGGCGCGAGAGTGATGCTGTTTGCGGAACGAGGACATTGTCGAGCAAAGCACAAATCGTGCTTCTTCGGGGCTTCTGAGAGAGGCAGCACATCTTTTAGCGGGCAGCAGAGTTGGAACTTGGGGGGGGGAGTTGACGGCCGCCATTTCCCGCCCATGACCCAAGAAGACCGGCTTTTTATGGGTGGCGGGAAAGTGTTGTATTTCGGCTAGGAGCCCCTCCACCACCGGGAGAGGTGGTATGTGGAGTCGCGGCATCTTCTTGAGCATTCTTCTTGCCATGGGAATGAAGAAAGGTCAGATAACAAAATGTATGGACAGCTAGGTTTCAGTCCAGTAGCACCTTAGCAACCAACCAGATTTTGGGAGTAAAAACGAGCAAGGGTCCGGTAGCATCTTAAAGACTAACAAAATGTGCAGTAGAGTATGAGCTTTCATGAGACACTCTTCTTCCCCACTCCTCCACTCACAGCTGGTGGATGACCTTGAGCAAGCCATAGTTCTGTCAGAGCTGTTCTTGAAAAGAGCAGTTTCTGTCACAGCTCTCTCAGCCCCACCTACCTCACAAGGTGTCTGTTCTGGGGAGGGGGAGGGAAAGGAGTTTGTAAGCTGCTCTGAGACTCCTTCGGGTAGTGAAGGGCCATGGGGTATAAACCCAACTTCTTCTTCTTCTTCTTCTTCTTCTTCTTCTTCTTCTTCTTCTTCTTCTTCTTCTTCTTCTTCTTCTTCTTCTTCTTCTTCTTCTTCTTCTTCTTCTTCTTTTTCTTCCTCCTCCTCCTCCTCCTCCTGGGGGTTCAAGGCTAGATGGCAATGCTGATTCTGTGAACTTAGGCAGGTCATGAGAGGGAGGGCAGGAGGGATTGCCTCAGTGCTTAGTTCTCGTGGCCCTTCCTTACATGCCCTGGGAAATGCTGATTGCCACTTTGGGGTCAGGAAGCACTTTTCTCCAGGCCAGTTTGGCCAGGGAACCTGGAGGGTTTTTGTTTGCTTGCTTGTTTGTTTGCCATCTTCTGGGCATGGAGCAGGGGTCACTGGGGGTATGTGTGGGGGAGGTATTTGTGGATTTCCTGTATTGTATGTGTGGGGGAGGTATTTGTGGATTTCCTGTATTGTGCAGGGGTTGGACTAGATGACCCTGGAGGTCCCTTCCAACTCTATGATGGTGTGATTGATTCTAAGGCCCCCTTCATACATCTGACAGAGGGACCATTGACTCTTGAAAGTTTATACCCCGAAAATGTTGTTGGTCTCTAAAGTACTACTGGACCTGAGTCTAGTTGTTCTGCCCTCTGAAAAAGATGTGTGACATTACTCCAGCAAATAGGGAGGAAGTGGAACATCAGCTTTTGAGCACAGCGACTTGAGGAGAGGCGGTGGCCAATGCTCCCTCTAAGCTGTGGAGCCTTGTGAGCAAAACGTCTACTTTGTGAGCTACTGGTGTTAAAGTTGTGAGCGAGCCATTCCGCTACTGCTTAAATTAGTTTCCTCTGGAGCCCTCCTTCCTGAACTAAGAGGAAATGTGTGAGCCGGAGGCTAAAAAACTGTGAGCTGGCTCACACTGACTCAGCTTAGAGGGAGCACTGGCGGTGGCTCAGTGGAAGAGCAGCTGGTTTGCAAGCAGAAGGTCCCGGGTTCAATCCCTGGCATTGCCAGTTAAAAGATCTAGCAGTAGGTGATGGTGGAAAACCTTTGTCTGCCTGAGACCTTGGACAGTAACACACATCCAGAAATACATGCATAAAGATTTTTATATATGTGTGTGTCACTTCCACACATCCTGACAAATGGGATATTCAGTACCAGAATAATTTGGAGAATTTGTACAGTTACTATCCCTGGCTGATTATACAAACTTGTAGCAACTGCAAAACATATAAGAAAGCAACACCTGGCCATATATATAAAATTCTTTATGCATGTATAAAGTGTTACTGTAATATAAAGAATATTGACCGCTGAGGAAGGCCCATAGGGGCCAATACGCGTATGGTCCTTAGGTCAAAAGTTTTATCCATCAATTGGATAAATACAACAATCAGTTCTGAATTGAAGAAGAAGAAGAAGAAGAAGAAGAAGAAGAAGAAGAAGAAGAAGAAGAAGAAGAGATTGGATTTATATCCCGCTCTTCACTACCCAAAGGTATCTCAGAGGGGCTTACAAACTCCTTTCCCTTCCCCTCCCCACCACAGAAACCCCGTGAGGTAGGTGGGGCTGAGAGAGCTCTTGACAGAAACTGCTCTTTTTCAAGAAAGGCTCTTATCCGAACTACGGCTTGCCCAAGGTCATACAGCCAGGTGCACGTGGAGGAGTGGGGAATCAAACCCGGTTCTCCCAGATTAGACAACAGACACCCTGTCAGGTAGGCGGGACTGAGAGAGCTCTTGACAGAAATGGCTCTTTTTCAAGAACAGCTCTTATCAGAACTACGGCTTGCCCAAGGTCATCCAGCCAGGTGCAAGTGGAGGAGGCATGGGGAATCAAACCTGGTTCTCCCAGATAAATTCCGCGCACTTAACCACTGCACAAAACTTTGTTGTTGTTCAGTCGCACCGTCGAGTCCGACTCTTTGCGACCCCATGGACCAGCTCCCGCCAGGCCTTCCTGTCTTCCGCTGTCCTCTGAAGTTTGCTCAATTTCATGTTCGTTGCATCTATGACACTGTCTAACCATCTCAAACTGCACCAAACTGGCTCTCTTTAAATAAGCTTTAAGAGTCTGATATTTCAACTATTTCTTTTAACCTTATGTATGTTTTATTTGGAGCTGCGGTGGCTCAAGTGGTTAAGACGTTGAACTGCAAGCTGTGGAAGGTCGGTAGTTCAGCAGTTCAAGACCCGAGTTGCCGCATGACGAAATGAGCTCCCGTCTCTGGTTCCAGCTCCTGCCAACCTAGCAGTTCGAAAGCAAGAAATTGCAAGTAGATAAATAGGTACCACTTCAGTGGGAAGGTAACAGTGTTCCGTGCGCCTTGGTGTTTAGTCATGCCGGCCACATGACCATGGAAACGTCTTCGGACAGCGCTGGCTCTTCGGCTTTGAAACGGAGATGAGCACCGCAACCCTAGAGTCGGATTCGACTGGCTTTCGAGCAAGGGAACCTTTACCTTTATGTTTTATTTATGTGTGCACCTTAATAAATATATATTGCTAGCTTGACCCTCTTAGATCACACGGATATTCGTGTGTTCATGGGGACTGGTAAGTTCCCACTTGACTGTAAGTCCTTACCCTTCTCACAAGCTCTCCCACCCCCTGCTTTCTCAGCCGCCTTCACCACATTCATGCCCCTTCTCCAACAGCACTGCTTGGTGCGTGCATCTGCTGTGATCACTAGCAGCAGCAGAAGAAGAGCCTGGATTTATACCCCACCCTTCACTTGGAGTCTCAGAGTGGTTTAAGATCTCCTTTCCCTTCCTCTCCCCACAACAGGCACCCTGTGAGGTAGGCGGGGCTGAGAGAGCTCTTTCGAGAACGGCTTTCGAGGGTCAGCTCTGAGAAAACTTGTGAGTGACCCAAGGTCGCCCAGCTGGCTGCATGTAGAGGTGTGGGGAATCAAACTCGGTTCTCCCAGATTAGAGTCCGCCACTCTTAACCACTACGCCAAACTGGTAGTGCTGCCCTTGTGCACCACCTGCATGTGCTTCCCCCTCAATGCTGGGAAGCTGGGAGCAAGGGTGGTTGAGTGCTCGTGAGCACATGGGCAGGGAAGGCACATGGACAGATGGCAGGGGAGGGAAACATCTGGAGGGGGGAATCTGTGACTGTGGACCGCACCAGAAGCCCTGGACCTTGGCAGCTACCCCACCTGTTCAAGAGACCCAGGTGTCTTTTGGGGCCAGTTATAGTTTTATTTATTTATTTATTTGATTTTTATCCCGCCCTCCCGCCGAAGCGGGAAGAAAGGTTAGAGCGCTTGGGTCTCTTTAGCTTGGAGAAACGACGGCTGAGGGGTGACATGATTGAGGTTTACAAGATTATGTATGGGATAGAGCAGGTGGAGAAAGAAGTCCTTTTCTCCCTTTCTCAGAAGACAAGAACTCGTGGGCACTCCGTGAAACTGCTGAGCGGTGGAGTTAGAATGGATAAAAGGAAGCACTTCATTACCCAAAGAGTGATTAACACTTGGAATTCACTGCCACAGGATGTGGAGGCAGCTACAAGCATGGACAGCTTCAAAAGGGAATTAGATAAGCACCTGGAGCAGAGGTCCCTCAGTGGCTATTAGCCACAAAGTATAGATAGGGACTCTTGGTCTGGGGCAAGGGATGCACTGTATTCTTGATGCTGGGGGGGGGCAACAGTGGGAGGGCTTTTAGTGTCCTGGCCCCACTGCTGGACCTCCTGATGGAACCTGGTATTTTTGGCCACTGTGTGACAGTGTTGCACTGGATGGGCCATTGGCCTGATCCAACGTTGGCTTATCTTATGTTCTTATGAGAAACATCTGGAGCAGAGGTCCCTCAGTGACTATTAGCCACAAGGTATAGGTAGGAACTCTCAGTCTGGGGCAAGGGATGCTCTGTCTTCTTGGTGCTTGGCCGGGGGGGGGCAACAGTGGGATGGCTTCTAGTGTCCTGGCCCCACTGCTGGACCTCCTGAGGGCACCTGATGTTTTTGGCCACTGTGTGACACAGAGTGTTGGACTGGATGGGCCATTGGCCCGATCCAGCATTGGCTTCTCTTATGTTCTTCTATGGAGCAGAGGTCCATTGGTGGCTATTAGCTACAAGGGATAGATAGGAGTTCTCAGTCTGGGGCAAGGGATGCTCTGTCTTCTTGGTGATTGGGGTGGGTGGGGGGAACAGTGGGGGGGCGTCTAGTGTCCTGGCCCAACTGCTGGACCTCCTGAGGGCCCCTGGTTTTTTTGGCCACTGTGTGACAGAGTGTTGGACTGGATGAGCCAATGGCCTGATCCAACGTTGGCTTCTCTTATGTTCTTACTGTCTTTTATGCCGTACACATTAAAAAAAATTTTTTTTGCACCCAAATAGAACCTGTTGTTATAAATTGCAGAATGGGGGTGAGGGATTAGGCTGGAAGGACGGCAACTGGAGACAGACCCCATTCTTCCAGTTTATGGAGCCAACAAGTTCAGAGTGGAGTTCTCTCTCTCTCTCTCTCTCTCTCTCTCTCTCTCTCTCTCTCTCTCTCTCTCTCTGTGGACCCCGCTCTGTCGACCACTCAACTCTCTCTTTGGGACCGGCTCGGTGGACCACTTCCAGTGTAAACTAAATCTGGTTTAGGCAAATCAGCCATCTGTGTGCTGCGAAGCTCTGGCCGGGTGCCACCCAGTTGTTGCAGGAGCCTCCAGCCTCCGTCATCTGCTAGTCGGGGCATCTCGCCTGGCAGCACAGTGCGTGGGTCTCGCCGGGGAGTGAGACGTCGCTCCTGCTGGACTGAGAGCCACTTCGGACCATTCCAGGCTTCCTGTTCCTGGCGACTGCTCGGTGGGGGGTGCTTTTCAGGTAGGGAAAAAATTGTTTCCGTCCTAAGGAAGCCCCAGGTTTAATGGGAAGAAATAAAGGCATGCAGATCCAGGATGTTCTCATTCATCTGTAGTGCTACATAATTCTTCGTCTGGAGGATTTGCTGCTGGACCGATTTTTTATTATTTTTATTGGATTTTTCATATATTTTTTTGCAGTGGAAAAGAGCGAGAGTCCAGGAGCACCATAAAGACTATCGAAATTTGCAGCAGGGTGTGAGCTTTCATGAGTCACGGCTCATAAAGGTAAAGGTTTCCCTTGCTCGAAAGCCAGTCAAATCCGACTCTAGGGTGCGGTGCTCATCTCCGTTTCCAAGCCGAAGAGCCAGCGCTGTCCAGAGACGTTTCCGTGGTCATGTGGCCGGCATGAATAAACACCAAGGTGCACGGAACACTGTGACCTTCTCACCAGAGCGGTACCTATTTATCTACTTGCAATTTCTTGCTTTCGAACTGCTAGGTTGGCAGGAGCTGGGGCCAGAGACGGGAGCTCACTCCGTCACGTGGCACTCAGGTCTCGAACTGCTGAAGTACCAACCTTCCGGTCTGCAGTTCGGCATCTTAACCACTGAGCCACCGCAGCCCCCCAGAAAGCTCATACCCTGCCGTAAATTTTGTTAATCATTTCCCCCCCCAGATATAAAATAGTGAACTAGAGTACAATCGGGCAAATTTCGACTCATCTTTCCACATCCTTGACTGTGGGGGCCACTTACCCGTGTGCCCAGGGGTCATTTCGTAGAAAAAGCGGTGCAGGAACTCATTAGCATAACTCATTATCATAACTTATTTGCATATGACACACCCCCTGACATCACCAGAAGTGTGTCAGAAGGCAACACCCACCGCTCAGGCTCCACTGGACTGTTTTGGATTGCTAGCTATTGGGGGGGGGGGATGTGCAGATCTGCCCTCACAGAGGAGGGAGAGCTTGTACCTGAATAAACTTTGGTCTTAAAGGTGCCACTGGACTGTTTTGGACCGGGGGGGGGGGCTCTTCAACTTACCTGGCTGCTTCTTGCTCTGACTGAGGGCTGCTGGGAGCAGGGGGCGGGGCTTGTTGCATGTGCCCGCTCCCTGGGCTCTTTACTGCCAGAGTTCCGCTCCTGTGCGCTCCTGCAGGAAATGACCCCCGCATCTGCCTGCTCCACACAGCCAACCAGGAAAGAGTCAAGGGGTCATTGTTGTTTTATTGTGTGCCATCAAGTTGCAACTGACCCACGGTGACCCCATAACCACAGAGTCTTCAAAGGAAGAGGCATTGAGGTAGTTTTCCACTGCCTGCCTCTGTGTAGTGACCTTGGACTTCTCATAAGAACATAAGAGATGCCAATGTTGGATCAGACCATAGGCCCATCCAGTCCAACACTCTGTATCACACAGTGGCCAGAAATACCAGTGCCATCAGGAGGTCCACCAGTGGGGCCAAGACACTAGAAGCCCTCCCACTGTTGACCCCCCCAAGCACCAAGACAGAGCATCACTTGCCCCAGAGTCCCTATCTATACCTTGTGGCTAATAGCCACTGATGGACCTCTGCTCCATATCCTTATCTAATTCCCTCTTGAAGCCGTCCATGCTTGTAGCCACCACCACTTCCTGTGGAAGTGATTTCCCCTTTTAATCACTCTTTGGGTGAAGAAGGACGTCCTTTTGTCCGTTCTAACCTGACCGCTCAGCAATTTCATGGAGTGCCCACGAGTTCTTGTATTGTGAGAAAGGGAGGAAAGTACCTCTTTCTCTACCTGCTCTTTCCCATGCATAATCTTATAAACCTCAATCATGTCACCCCTCAGCTGTCGTTTCTCCAAGCTGAAGAGCCCCAAGCGCCTTAACCTTTCCTCATAGGGAAAGTGTTCCAACCCTTTTATCATTCGAGTTGCCCTTTTCTGCACTTTTTCCAAAGCTACAATATTCTTTTTAAGGTGTGGTGACCAGAACTGCACACAGTATTGCACACAGTATTCCAAATGAGGGTGGTCTTCCATCCAAGTTTTAACCAGGGCCGACCCTACTTAGCTTCTGAGATTGGACAACATCAGGCCACCCAAGTAAGGTCAGACAAACGGAGGTGTATTGCCCTCGCTTGCCTCTGCATACCAACCCTGAACTTCCGCAACGGTCTCTCATCCAAGTACTTACCAGGGCCGAGCCTGCTTAGCTTCCGGGCTCAGATGAGATGATGCTAGTAGGCTAGGATGGGCTGTCTGGCTTCCAGCCGCTGTTTAGCAAACTTATAAGCTGCTTTTCTACTCCAGAGTCCGCGAGTGGAAACGGGGAAGCAGAGAGCGATCACTCAAAAGCTGCTTTGCCATGTAGAGTCTTGCACAATGCCAGGGTTTGCCAGACGTCTCCTTTATGCTCTGCTAGTGATCTTTGAACACGTGAAGCTGCCTTGTACTGAATCAGACCCTTTCTGCATCAAGGACTGGAAGTGGTGTTCCAGGGTCTCAGGCAGAGGTCTTCCACATCACCTACTTGTTGTTGTTGTTCAGTCGCACAGTCGAGTCCGACTCTTCATGACTCCGTGGACCACATCACACCAGGCCCCCCTGTTTTCCGCTGTCCTCTTAAGTTGGCTCAACTTCATGTTAGTTGCATCGATGACACTGTCTAACCATCTCATCCTTTGCCGTCCCCGTCTTCTTTGACCTTCAATCTTTCCCAGCATCAGTGTCTTCTTCTCCAGTGAGTGCTCCCTTCTCATTTGGTGGCCAAAGCCTTTGAGCTTCATCAGCTGTTGTAGGTTTTCCGGGTTGTCTGGCCATGATCTTGGCATTGTAGGACCTGACTGTATAGAAGAATTGCTTTCTGCTTTCTATATCCACATGCCTTCTCCTGTGATGTCTTTTTGATAACATGCTGTGTCTTGTTTCCTGTTGCAAGCCAAATGGTGGGGACTACATAGCCTCAATAGCCATGCCATAAACCCACATTCTTTCACACTTCCATGCCAGACGCCAGACCTCATGGCTACACTTTCTGGCCCACATGCGACTAGTCACGTAGACCATGAAGTAGCTGGAGTTTGGGGGTCACCTGACTGCAGGCAGGGCTCCAAACTTCTGACGTTTCGCCAGTAGCTGTGGCTGCCATCCTCAGAGGTATAACACAGAAAGACGGAGTACTCTCTGTGTCGAGGTGAGAAGAAAAAGGATAGGCAGGTTTCACCGGCTGTGAAATCCTTGACAACATATTTGAGCTTCAGTTTCATTATCTGGCCTTCCAGGGAACAGTCAGGGTTGACTTCTTTGAAGATTGACTGATTTGATCTCCTGGCAGTCCAAGGGACTCTCAAGGGTTTTCTCCACTGGAGAAGGAAATGGCAGCCCACTCCAGTGTCTTTGCCAAGTCCACGGGCAATACCATTACCTACTACCTGGTCATTTTAACTCAACATGCTGGGGACTGAACTTGGGAACTTCCGCATGCGCAAAGCAGAGACCCTTCTCCTGAGCCAGGAATCAGACAGGCATCTGACCTGATTCAAGTTCCAGGTTGACCGGGAGAGCGCAGAGCGGCCCGTGCGGGTCGTCCTCCACTGCCAAGTGTCCTCCTGCCCTCCTGCCCATCTTTTCTGAGCCTCGGCCAGGCCATCTCGCCCGGCTCAAACCAACTGATCCGCTTAGCTTCCCATCTGCTCTGCGGTCTGGTACGTTAGAAGTTGGCTCCCAAAAGCTGATTAACTGGCCTGAGGTGGCGGGAGAGAGGGGTCACTCTGGAGTTTGTGCTTTGCTTAAGATGGACACACCTATAAGGAGGTTTCCTTCGGGAATGGGACAATGGCCAGGAGGCAACTTCAGGGGAAGGCCTCGGCCTCCCTGCCCTGTTGTTGACCCTCCAGAGGAACTGGCTGGCCACTGTGTGGGACAGGATGCTTGACTAGATGGACTATCTGTCTGATCCAGCAGGGCTCTTCTGATGTTCTTATGAAGGCCTCGGCCTCTGTGCCCTGTTGCTGGCCCTCCAGAGGAACTGGTTGGCCACTGTGTGAGAGACAGGATGCTGGACTAGGTGGACCCTCCCTGGTCTGACCCAGCAGGGCTCTTTTGATGTTTTTCTCAGGGGAAGGCCTCGGCCTCTGTGCCCTGTTGTTGGCCCTCCAGAGGAACCGGTTGGCCACTGTGTGAGATGGGATGCTGGACTGGATGGACCCCTGGTCCGATCCAGCAGGGCTCTTCTGATGTTCTTATGAAGGCCTTGGCCTCTATGCCCCATTGTTGGTCCTCCAGACAAGCTGGTTGGCCACTGTGTGAGACAAGATGCTGGACTAGATGGACCCTCATTGCTCTGATCCAGCAGGGTTCTTCTGATGTTCTTATGAAGGCCTGGGCCTCCTTGCCCCATTGTTGGTCCTCCAGACGAACTGGTTGGCCACTGCGTGATACAAGATGCTGGACTAAATGGACCACTGGTCTGATCCAGCAGGGCTCTTCTGATGTTCTTATGAAGACCTAAGCCTCTGTGCCCTGTTGTTGGCCCTCCAGAGGAGCTGGCTGGCCACTGTGTGAGATGGGATGCTGGACTGGATGGACCACTGGACTGATCCAGCAGGGCTCTTCTGATGTTCTTATGACATCTTTGCCAAAGGAAGGGTCTATTCCTCTGGGAAGAGCCCAGAGAGGTCCCTTTGGCTGTTCCTGCTACGGAGAGCTATCGGCGGTGATCCTGTCAGCTTTCTGAAAGAAATCAATTCACATCTTAATTCCTCCCTAAATCTATACTGCTGATGGGGAGCGTCTAACTGCCTGTGACAGGGGTCGTATTCTGCCGCCGGCTGGATGACCTGTGTTCAATAGGTTCTCCATTTATCCCGGCGGGCAAGCAGAAGAGGGGAGCCGTTCTGCTGAGATGCTTAAGCCAGGCTGCCCTCGACTTTTGTCCTCGCCACGGCAGTCGAGAAGAGGCCTCAGAGGTGTTGCCGTTTTAGAGAGTGAGGGGCAGCACTGCCATTGGCTTCCCAGCATTTATCAGAACATAAGAGAGAAGACAATGTTGGATCAGGCCAATGGCCCATCCAGTCCAACACTCTGTGTCACACAGTGGCCAAAAATACCAGGTGCCCTCAGGAGGTCCAGCAGTGGGGCCAGGACACTAGAAGCCCTCCCACTGTTGACCCCCCCCCCCCAGCACCAATAATACAGAGCATCACCTGCCCCAGACTTAAGCACATAAGAGAAGCCAGTATTGGATTGGGCCAAAGGCCTATCCAGTCCAACACTCTGTGTCACACAGTGGCCAAAAATACCAGGTGCCCTCAGGAGGTCCAGCAGTGGGGCCAGGACACTAGAAGCCCTCCCACTGTTGACCCCCCCCCCCCAGCACCAATAATACAGAGCATCCCCTGCCCCAGACTTAAGCACATAAGAGAAGCCAATGTTGGATCAGACCAGTGTAAATAGAGAATTGCCCAAAAGACCATCACAAACACATTTAACTTTAGGAGGGAAAGCCAGTCTGGTGTAGTGGTTAAGAGCGTGAACTGTAATCTGGGAGAACAGGGTTTGATTCCTTATTCCTCCACGTGCAGTTGCTGGTGTGACCTTGGGCAAGCCATAGCTCTGATAAGAGCTGTCCTTGAAAAAGAGCAGTTTCTGTCAGAGCTCTCTCAGCCCCACCTGCCTCGCAGGGTGTCTGTCGTGGGGAGGGGAAGGGAAAGGAGATTGTGAGCCGCTCTGAGACTCCTTCGGGTGTTGAAGGGCGGGGTATAAATCCAATCTCTTCTTTCTCTTCTTAACTTCTCTCAAATGAGGGGCTTGTGAAGAAGAAACTGAAAGGAAAGGTAAGGAGGGTCAAATCCCCTCAGGAAGCTTGGGGACTATTTATAACGTGGGTTAGGAAAGGTAAAAATAGGTATGAAAAAAGGCCTGTGTGGTTAACGAACAAAGTAAGGGGAGCAGTAAAAGGTAAGAAGGATTCCTTTAAGTGGTGGGAGGCTGGTCTGAGTGAGGTAAATAAAAGGGAGCCCAGGCTGCGGCAAATAAAATGCAAGTCGGTGATCAGCCAGGGAAAAAGGGACTATGAAGAACATATTGCCAAAACCATAAAGACCAACAATAAAAAAAATTCTTCAAATACATTAGAAGCAGAAAACCAGCCAGCGAGGTAGTGTGGCCCTTGGATGATGATGGGATGAATGAAGAAGAAGAAGAAGAAGAAGAAGAAGAAGAAGAGATTGGATTTATACCCTGCCCTTCACTACCCGAAGGTGTCTCAGAGCGCCTCACAAACTCCTTTCCCTCCCCCTCCCCACAACAGACACCCTGTGAGGTAGGCGGGACTGAGAGAAACTGCTCTTTTTCAAGGACAGCTCTTGTCAGGACTATGGCTTGCCCAAGGTCATCCAGCAGGTGCAAGTGGAGGAGTGGGGAATCAAACCCAGTTCTCCCAGATTAGAGTCCGTGCACTTAACCACTACACCAAACAACAAGAAGAAAAGAGATTGGATTTATACCCCCCCTTCACTACCCAAAGGTGTCTCAGAGTGGCTCACAAACTCCTTTCCCTCCCCCTCCCCACAACAGACACCCTGTGAGGTAGGCGGGACTGAGAGAGCTCTGACAGAAACTGCTCTTTTTCAAGGACAGCTCCAACAGAACTACGGCTTGCCCAAGGTCATCCAGCAGCTGCAAGTGGAGGCATGGGGAATCAAACCTGGTTCTCCCAGATTAGAGGCTGCGCACTCAACCACTACACCATGATAGGGAAAGGATAGAGAAGCTGAATGCATTTTTTTTTGCCTCTATCTTTACTGTCGAAGGTGGGAGGTGTTTGCCCACTCCAGGACCACTGATTTCACGAGGGATGTTGAAAGTGCTGAGTCGGATTACGGTGACTAGGGAGGAGATCCTATGACTGATGGACAATTTAAAAACTGACAAATCACCAGGCCCAGATGGCATACATCCAAGAGTTCTGAAAGAACTCAGGAGTAAACTTGTGGATCTCTTGAGAAAAATATGCTATTTATTGCTAAAAGCTGCCCCCATTTTCGAGGATTGGAAGGTAGCTAATGTAACACCCATCTTTTTAAAAGGTTCCAGAGGAGATGCAGGAAATTACAGGCCGGTCAGTCTAATGTTGATCCCTGGTAAGTGGGTGGAATCTGTTATCAAAGATATAATAATTAGGCAAATTGATGAACAACAGCTATTGTGGAAGAACCAGCACGGATTCTGTAAGGGAAGCTCTTTTCTCACTAACCTTCTAGAGACCTTTGAGGGGGTGAATAAAGATATGGACAAGGGGCAACTGATAGATGTTGTTTATGGAGACTTCCAGCGAGCTTTTGATAAAGTTCCTCATCAAAGGCACCCAAATAAACTCAGCAGTCATGGGATGAGAGGACAAGTCCTCTTGTGGATTAAAAAGCGGTTAATTAACAGGAAACAGAGAGTGAGTTTCCCACCATAGAGAACAATGGAGGGAATGGGGGCAACCTGTTTGGGGGCTTGTAGAATTGGACCCCCTTGTTCAGTGTTCTTGAAACTTGGTGGGTATCTTGGGGAGAGGCTCCAGCAGCTAACCTGTGGGTTTGGAGCCTCACCCTCAAACCCCCTCCCCTCCACCCCCAGAATATACCCTATGTTTTTGCCATTCTTCAATGGCCCATTGGATATAATGCGGCCGAAATTGACATCCGGCTTGCCATGAGTCCCGGCTGGTACTGCCGAAATTGACATGCAGGAGTCTTTCTGCCTGCCGAAATTGATTCTGCCTGATTTGGCCGAATCCGAATTGGGCTGAATTATTTTTTTTTTGCACACTCCAACTGGGGATTATTAGGAAGGGAACTGAAAACCAACCTGTCAGTACCATAATGCCCCTGTATAAATCTATGGTGCAACCTCATTTGGAATACTGTGTACAGTTCTGGTCACCGCACCTAAACAAGAAAAGACATTACAGCATTGGAAAAGGTGCAGAAAAGGGCAGCTAAAATGATTAAGGAGATGGAACACCTTCTGTATGAAGAAAGCTTGGAGAAATTACGATTGAGGGGTGGCATAAGAGAAGCTGGAGAAAGAAGTACTTTTCTCCCTTTCTCACAATACAAGAACTCGTGGACACTCAAATTAAAGGGGACGTAAGCTTAGAACAGGTAAAAGGAAGCAAGCTCCATAGGACGGCGGGAGACAGGAGGGCCTGGCGTGATGTGGTCCATGGGGTCGCAAAGAGTCGGACTTGACTGTGCGACTGAACAACAACAGCACTTTTTAACCCAAAGAGTAATTAACACATGAAATTCACTGCCACAGGAAGTGGTGGCAGCTACAAGCAAAGAGGGCTTCAAGAGGGAATTGAATAAACATATGGGGTAGAGGTCCATCAGCGGCTATTAGCCAAAAGGTGTAGGTGGAACACTGTCTGGGGCAGTGATGCTCTGTCTTCTTGGTGCTTGGGGGGCAACAGTGAGAAAGCTTTGGGAGTTCTGGCCCCGCTGGTGGACCTCCTGACCAGTGCTCCCTCTAAGCTGTGGAGTCTTGTGAGCAAAAATTCTACTTTGTGAGCTACTGGCGTTAAAGTTGCGAGCGAGCGATTTGGCTACTTCATTAAATTAGTTTGCTCTGGAGCCATCCTCCCTGAGCTAGGTCAAAAATGTGTGGGCCGGAGGCTAAAAAACTGTGAGCTAGCTCACACTAACTCAGCTTAGAGGGAACACTGCTCCTGATGACACCTTCCCTCCCTCCCTCCCTCCCTTTTAATCTTAGTCTTTTCACCCCAGCCATGGGCACAAAGTCTTAATCTTCCGCTGAATGTCCTTTCTTTTTTCTTTCAGTATCCACTCTAGGTAGGTCTTCCATCTGGTCTTAATTTCCGTGGATTTTTCTTTCCATGTTGTTCCCTTGTTGATTGATGCCACGATATCTGACTGTATAAAGTCAAACAAATAGTTGTGCCAGATTTCTATTGTCCATTTACTTTTTCGTCTTTCCACCCCAGAGCTACGACCGCCTTTCCCGCCAGTAGCATAGCCTTAACTAAATTTTGAGTAGTCCTATCCAGTAACGGGGACACCTGGGTTTTGGCCACTGTGTGACACAGAGCGTTGAACCAAATGGGCCATTGGCCTGATCCAACATGACTTCTCTTATGTTCTTATGTTCTCCCTTCATCCGATACTGCTACAAGGGAAGCCTTGGCTCTCAAAAAAGCTTATGCCCGGGGAATCTTGCTGGTCTCTAAGGTGCTAGTGGGCTCGAATCTCGTAGACTTCAAGTGTAACTGGCCTGAGCTTCCGCTTAGCACCCTCATCTGGTCTCTTGGCTGGTCAGTGGCGCTCAAAGGCACTGAAAGGTTCAGGGGAATCAGTGCAGAGATTCTCCCCTCTTGCTCTGCTGGGAACAGTTTACAGGGTAGCGTAGACATTTGTTCTCTCTTTCTTTTCCTCTTCCTCCCCTTATTCTTTGCAATGTCAACTGCTGTGCGTTTGTAGAATCGCAGAGTTGGAAGGGGCCCATGCAGACCCTCTAATCCAGGGGTGGCCAAACTGCAGCTCGGGAGCGGCATGCGGCTCTTTCACACAGTCTAATTTAATGTTAGTAAAAAGCAAAAAAGCTGCCGTGGCTCGAGTGGTTAAGACGCTGAACTGCAGGCTGTGGAAGGTCAGTAGTTCAGCAGTTCGAGACCCGGGTGTGCCGCATGACGGAGTGAGCTCCCGTCTCTAGTTCCAGCTCCTGCCAACCTAGCAGTTCGAAAGCAAGTAGATAAATAGGTACCACTTTGGTGGGAAGGTAACAGCATTCCGTGTGCCTTGGTGTTTAGTCATGCCGGCCACATGACCACGGAAACGTCTTCGGACAGCGCTGGCTCTTCGGCTTTGAAACGGAGATGAGCACCGCAACCCTCGAGTCGGACTCGACTGGCTTTCGAGCAAGGGAACCTTTACCTTTTAGCTTTAAAAAGCAAATTTGCATATTTTCCAATAAAAACGCGTGTGTCATATTTCTCCATGTCTTGCGGCTCTCAAACATCTGACGTTTATTCTGTGTGGCTGTTAAGTTAAGTTAAGCAGTTTTGGCCGCCCCTGCGTCTAATCCAACCCCCTGCTCAATTTAGGATCAGCCTAGCGTATCCCTGACAAGTGGTGCTTGAAGACCGCCAGTGAAGGGGAACTCACGACCTCCCTAGGCAGCCCAGTCCCCTGCTTAACTACTTGTACTGTTAAGAAACAATCCAAATATCCATCTGGTACCTTCCCACTCTTAATTTCAACCCATTGTTGCGCGTTCTGTGCAATGCACCCTCTAAGCTGTGGAGTCTCGTGAGCAAAAATTCTACTTTGTGAGCTACTGGCCTTGAAGTTGTGAGCGAGCCATTTGGCTGCTGCATAAATTAGTTTGCTCTGGAGCCCTCTTTCCTGAGCTAAGACAAAAAGGTGTGAGCCGGAGGCTAAAAAACGGTGAGTTAGCTCACACTAACTCAGCTTAGAAGGAGCACTGGACTCCTGTGTCCTCTGCTGCCAACAGGAACAGCTCCCCACCCTCCTCTAAGTGACAGCCCTTCAAAGACTTAAAGAGAGCCATCTTGTCCCCTCTTAACCTCCTCTTCCCCAGACTGGACATTTCCGAGTTGAGTCCCTCAGCCTTTCCTCATAGGGCTTCCGTTGGTCCGCTGACCCAGTTTTTCCCCCCATGTTGGTCCTAATTTTTGGAAAGACACTTCTGCCTTCATAGAGTCACAGAATCTCAGAGTTGGAAGGGGACATACAGACCATCTGGTCCCACCCCCTGCTCAAGGCATGATCAGCCTAGAGCATCCCTGACGAGTGTTTGTCCAGCTGTTGCTTAGCGACTGCCAATGAGGGACTAAGAAGGGACCACATCATAGCCCCATGGAGCCTTCCTTGGTATCGACTAGCATTCCCTGGAGCCGTCCACACCACACCAAGGGTGCGGAGACATGGGCGGCAACCACTTGATAGCATACGACCTGGAAGCCCCTGTTTTCGCGGCTGAAGCATTTGGTAAGCAGAACCGCTTCCTGCCAAAATATGCATTAGCGCTGACATGCTGGAGAGCCCAGAACTGGGGTCAAACGGGACATATGGTGTGTTTGGCTGGAGAACAAAATTTGATTGTGTTAGGAAAAAAAGGAAGAAGGGAAAATAAACTCTCCAGGTAACTGAGAGTAGGAAGTGGATACAGAAATCTCTTTTATTAAAAAGATTTTTTGGTGTCGTGGTGAGGAGCGCGGACTCTAATCTGGAAGAACCGGGTTTGATTTCCCCACGGCTCCACATGCAGCTGCTGGTGTGACCTTTGGTCAGTCACAAGTTCTCTCAGAGCTTTTCCCTCAAGGGAAGTTCTCCAGAGAGCTCTCTCAGCCCCACCTCCCTCACAGGGTGTCTGTTGTGGGGAGGGGGAGGGAAAGGAGATTGTAAGCCGCTCTGAGACTCCCTTGGGTAGTGAAGGGCGGGGTATAAATCCAAATCTTCTCCTCCGCCGCCTCTTCTTAGAGAGCCAGTTTGGTGTAGTACTTGAGTGTGCGGACTCTGATCTGGGAGAACTGGGTTTGATCCCCCACTCCTCCACTTGCAGCTGCTGGATGACCTTGGGCAAGCCGTAGTTCTGATAAGAGCTGTTCTTGGAAAAGAGCCGTTTCTGTCGAGAGCTCTCTCAGCCCCACCTACCTCACAAGGGGGTGTCTGTTGTGGGGAGGGGGAGGAAAAGGAGATTGTAAGCCCCTTTGAGACTCGTTTGGGTAGCGAAGGACGGGGTATAAATCCACTCTCTCTCTATATAAAAAAGATATATAATATATATATAAAATTAGAAACAGAGAAGTATCTGAGATTAAAGGTTTCCTTTGCTCAAAAGCCAGTTGAATCTGACTCTAGGGGGCAGGGCTCATCTCCGTTTCCAAACCGAAGAGCCAGCGCTGTCTGAAGACGTTTCCGTGGTCCTGTGGCTGGCATGACTAAATGCCGTGGCGCTCGGAACGCTGTGACCTTCCCACCGAAGTGGTACCTATTTATCTACTTGCAATATCTTGCTTCTGAACTGCTAGGCTGGCAGGAGCTGCGGCCAGAGACGGGAGCTGATTCTGTCACGGGGCACTCGGGTCTCGAACTACCGTACTACTGACCTTCTGGTCTGCAGCTCAGCATCTTAACCTCTGAGCCACCACGCCCCCATCTGAGATTAAAGACAAGTAAAAGCAATTCAATACAGGTATCGGAAGAAGAAAAATAACTTCATAGAATCTAATCAATACCCGATGCAGTCACTGAAGAGCCCCGTAAAAGTTATTGTTTGAATGACACTGTTCTCTCGTACATTCACCAACAGCCTCCGGGCTAGGGATTCATGATTGTATCTTTTCTCTGAGATGCACCCTCTCCGTTAACTTGTCCATCTCCGCTACTTCCCACGTTTCCATTCGCCAATTGTTAGCAGAAGGTGGGCTGCATTGTTTCCACTTTTCCCGCTATTAATATCATAGCAGCTGCTAATAGATCGGTGACTAACTCAGCAGGTACCCGCGGGGATCACGCCTTCTACGAAAGCAAACAAAATAACACATGGTTCTCTAGGATGTGTAAGATGCCTCAGTTATTCAATTACAGATCCCCCCCCCCCCCCAAAAATGGTATTTTGGGGCCACTCGACCTTATATGTAAAATATCATCTTTATACTTTCTTTTTCTAGCAAACAAGGCTTGGTCAGCTTGTAGCGTGACTTATCTTAATTTCCGTACTGCTTCCCAGGGAATTTTGCAGTGCTCCAGGGCCTCAGATTGAGGTCTTCCAGTCCCCAGGTGGTGAGATAGTTCGGTGGCATAGAGCAACGGCTGTAGATCAGCCGTAGGAGCAGGGGTCATTTCCTGCCGGAGCGCACAAGAGCGGAGCTCCGGCAGTAAAGAGCCCAGGGGGTGGGCACATGCAACAAGCCCCGCCCCCTTCTCCCAGCAGCCTCTGGCCATGAGGAGCAAGAAGCAGCCGGGTAAGTTGCAGAGCCTCCCGCCCACCTGCACTGAGGCACAGAGACCGGGGGAAGGCCTCCGGAGCCCCGCCGCCCGCCTTTCCTGGCACCTGCGGAGTGGAGGTGGCGGGGGCTTGATTGGGGAGGTGGGCCATGGGGGATCTGCGAGGGCAGATCTGCACGTTCCCCCCCTCCAATAGCTAGCAATCCAAAGCAGTCCAGGGGAGCCTGAGCAGTGGGTGTTGCCTTCTGACCAATGCTCCCTCTAAGCTTTGGAGACTTGTGAGCAAAAATTCAACTTTGCGACCTACTAGCATTAAAGCTGTGAGCGAGCAGTTTGGCTGCTGCATACATCAGTTTGCTTTGGAGCCACCCCTTCCTGAGCTAAGACAAAAGTGTGTGAGCCGGAGGCTAAAAAGCTGTGAGCTGGCTCACACTCAGCTTAGAGGGAACACTGGTCCTGACACACTTCCGGTGATGTCAGGGGGTGTGGCATATGCAAATAAGTCATGCTAATGAGTTATGCCAATGAGCTCCTGCACCTCTTTTTCTGCGAAATGACCTCTGCGTAGGACATTTGGTTGGCGTGCGGAAAATTATTGATAGTCCACCTTTCTCACAGGGACTTAAAGGCGGATTACACCTAGTGAGCCAGTACAGCGACAAAAAATGGGCCATTCAGTAGTCAGTGCTTTAGGGTTTTTTAGAAGTTTGGAGCCACCGGAAAGAACTGAAGGATAGCATTGGTCGCCAGTTGAGTTCCGGATTCGCTTCAAGGTGCTGGTAATTACCTTCAAAGCCTTATACGTAGGCCTTCGGGGTAGGGCGGGGTATAAATTTAAATATAAATAAATAAATACGGCCTGGGACCCACATATCTGAGAGACCGCCTCTTCCCATATACGCCCCGAAGAGCGTTACGCTCCATGGATAAACATCTCCTGGTTGTCCCTGGCCCAAAGGACATCCATCTTGCCTCGACCAAGGCCAGGGCTTTTTCCGCCCTGGCCCCCGCCTGGTGGAACAAGCTCGCTGTCGAGATTCGGTTCCGCAGGGCCTGTAAGACGGAGCTGTTCCGCCAGGCCTCTGGCTTAGGCAGCGGGCGTCTCTATGTGGTCTCCATGAGGTGGTTGTCTCACCTATCCACCGATCCCTCTGTTAACCCAAATAACGTGCCGAAGAACCGCACAACCAGTGACTGTCAGAAGTGTGATTGAGTTTTAATGCTTATTATTGTTCAAATTACTACCTTGTTTAATTTTAATTGTATTTATTGTACTTGTGGGATGGGTGGGCTATAAATACAAATAATAAATAAATAAATAAATAAGAAGAGTTGGATCCATATCCCGTCCTTCACTTGGCGTCTCAGAGCACCTTACAATCTCCTTTCCTTTCCCCTCCTCGCAACAGACACCCTGTGAGGTGGGTGGGCCTGAGAGAGCTCTTTCGAGGACTGCTCTTGAGAGAACAGCTCTGCCAGAACTACGGCTTGCCCAAGGTCATCCAGCAGCTGCAAGTGGAGGAGTGGGGAATCAAACCTGGTTCTCCCAGATTAGAGTCCACAAGAGCCAGGTTGGTGTAGTGATTAAGTGCACAAACTCTAATCTGGGAGAACCGGGTTTGATTCCCCACTCCTCCACTTGCACCTGGCTGGATGACCTTGGGCAAGCCGTAGTTCTGATAAGCGCTGT
>NW_015170918.1:692499-693946 GCF_001447785.1 Gekko japonicus | reverse complement strand
TTCTTCTTCTTCTTCTTCTTCTTCTTCTTCTTCTTCTTCTTCTTCTTCTTCTTCTTCTTCTTCTTCTTCTTCTTCACCACTACACCAAACTGGCTCTCAATAACTATTCACATGACCAGTGTTCCCTCTAGGCTGAGTCAGTGTGAGCTAGCTCTCAGTTTTTTAGCCTCCGGCTGACATATTTTTGTCTTAGCTCAGGAAGGATGGCTCTAGAGCAAAGTAATTTATGCAGTAGCCAAATCACTTGCTCACAACTTTAATGCCAGTAGCTCACAAAGTAGTATTAGAGGGAGCATTGCACACGACACATTAAGTGGTACAAATATTGCATAGAATCATAGAATGTTAGAGTTGGAAGGGACCCTGCAGGTCATCTAGTCCAACCCCCTGCACTCTGCAGGAGCATGGCTGAAAGAGAGCCCTACATACCTACACCATACCCGAAAGATGGTCGTCCAGCCTCCGCTTGAAAACGTCCAGCGAAGGAGCATCCACCACCTCCCAAGGTAGATTGTTCCACTGCTCAACCACTCCTACAGTTAGGAAGTTTCTCCTGAGATTTAGCCGGTAACGACTCCCTTGTAGATTCCACCCATTAGACCTAGGCCCCGTTCACACAGCGAATTTGCTGCGGGAGAGCCACGGGTGGTGGGCGGATTATCCATGCGCGATCACACCCCAACATCTGGAAAGTGGAGCGCACCCATGGCCAACGCGTGGCTTACCGCTGAAAACGTGCAATAAAAAAGTAGTGCCTTCAAAGTACTGGCAAATGGTTTTCCACGGGCTGCCTCCGGATGACCGTGGTGTGATCGCGCTGGCACGCAGCTTTCCCCTCCGGCCCCTCATTTACACGCGGGTGCCGAGAGAAGGACCCGTGGTGTGCCGCCGACACGTCTGATCACATAATAGCGGATCAAACTGCGCCGGGGCAATTTGCCATGCCTCCCCCCGTGATATCCAGCCTGTGTGACCGGGGCCCTAGTCTTGCAGTCCGGAGCAAGAGAGAATAGATCCACTCCATCTTCTACATGACAGCCCTCCAAATTCTTGAAGACTGCAATCAAGTCCCCTCTATTTATTTATTTATTTATTTATTTATTTATTTATTTATTTAATTTCATTTATACCCCGCCCTCCCCACATGCGGGCTCAGGGCGGCTTACACAGGCACAACAGTGTAATAAAATATAACACACTGAAACAATTTAGGCACGCAAAGTGCGATAAAATTACACAGTTAGCCACTTAAAACACAATTCAAACTTACAGGGTGCATCGGTAGTTAAAATACTCACTCACACATCATAAACATAAAAGGGAATTCGATAGATTCATGGAGGATAAGTCTATCAATGTCTTGGATGTCATACTTTCAATGGAGGGTCAGGTCACCAACACTGCTAGGTCAGCCTTTTACCATCTTCGGCTGGTCAGGCCGCGTGTC
>NW_015170918.1:667162-692482 GCF_001447785.1 Gekko japonicus | reverse complement strand
CCATGCAACTTGGCAACAGTGATCCATGCAGTAAGAACCTAAGGACATAAGAGAAGCCAATGCTGGATCAGGCCAATGGCCCATCCAGTCCAACACTTTGTCACACAGTGGCCAAAAATACCAGGGGCCATCAGGAGGTCCATCAGTGGGGCCAGGACACTAGACACCCTCCCACTATTGCCCCCCCCTCCAGGCACCAAGAATACAGAGCATCCCTTGTCCCAGACTGAGAGTCCCTATCTATACCTTAAAGACCTAAGAACATAAGAGAAGCCAATGCTGGATCAGGCCAATGGCCCATCCAGTCCAACCCTCTGTGCCACACAGTGGCCAGAAATACCAGGTGCCATCAGGGGGTCCATCAGTGGGGCCAGGACACTAGAAGCCCCCCCGTCGCCCCTCCCCCGAGCACCAAGAAGACAGAGCATCCCTTGCCCCAGCCTGAGGGTTCCTATCTATTCCTTGTGGCTAATAGCCACTGATGGTCCTCTGCTCCATATGTCACCCCTGGACTGGACCACTGCAGTTCACACTATGCAGGGCTGCCCTTGACCCTGACCCAGAAACTTCAGCTGATGGAAAATGGTTCAGCTGGTGCAAAACGCTTCCCGTCTGGGACATCTTTGCGGGCGCCCATACAGCCAGTGCTTTGCCAGCGCACTGGTTGCCAGTTGAGTACCAGATTATGTTCAAGATTATGGTTTTAACCTTTAAGGCCTTTTGCAGTCAGGGGCCAACGTAGCTGTGGGACCGTCTCTCCCAATATGTCCCCCAAAGAGCTTTATGCTTGGCAGAACAATGCTTACTGGTAATCCCCGGCCCTAGAGACATCCGCTTCGCCTCGAATGGAGCAAGTTTGTGAAACCCTATTGTACAGTGCAACACTAATTCCTCTTGAATAGTTCAGTTTTGTATAGTGTGCGGACGGCTGGGAGAACGGGAGCATTCCTGACCTCCTTGAGCAAGTCTTTCCATGAGATTTGAGTCACAATGGAGAGGGCACATGGACAGGTGCCTTGTGTTTGTGCTTTGCTTGCAGAGGGAGCCAAAATGTTTGTCGTTTATTTCCCCAGATCTTGGTGATCCTCTGCCGGAGGAGACCGTACCAAGCTAGAGGGACCAAAGGCAGTTTCCTGAGTCCACGTGCACCCGACTCTTTGACTGGAGAAATGTGGCATGACTGCCATGGGCAGGAGACAGAGAGAGTGGACAGAGGGAATTTTCTCTCCCCCCCAAAAAAAATACTAGAACTTTGGGCAGCCACTGACGTTGATGGGCAGTATGTTCAGGACGGACAGAAATAAATAGTTCCTTACACAATGGGTGATTAAAATGTGAAATTTGCTGCCAGAGTATGTTGTGGGGGCCACAGGCATAGACTGCTCTAAAAGGGGACTGGAAAAAGTTTCACGGAGGATATGGTCCATGAATGGCTACCAGCCATGGTGACTAAAGGGAACCTTGACTTTTCCTAACACATACTTTGTAGGAAGAGAGGATAATATGCATGGTCCCGGCAAACCAGACAGCAACATCACCACCTGCAGAACTTATAGATAAGCGTTGCAGCAGCAAAGAAGCTCAGAAGGAATGCAGTAGCAATTAGAATATAACTAACCTTCCCACCCGCATGGCAGCATAGCTGACAGTAGATAGGGAGACCCTCTGAGTGACAGATCAGGGAGCCAACTGATTTGGGAGTGTGTTGGAATGTTCAGGGGAGTCCATGACCAAAACAGAATTATATATAAGGAGAGATTTGAGTTATACATTCACTTTTTAGACCGCCCTCCCCTGTGCATGGCAGGTCAGGGTGGTGAACAACAATTCCAATAAATGCATTCAGAAACCAATTAGCACAATTGAGAACAATAAACAATACAAACAGTTTCAGTTTCAGGTGGCACCTACAATAAACCAATTTGTTTACAATTTTTATCCTGCCCCAGAAGGGGAGAAGCGAAGGAGGAGCCAGACTAAATAAAACCATTGCTGTCTTCACCGTAAGCCGGGCGGGACATCTCTGCCTTACGGCCCCTGCGGAACTGAATTGGGTCCCACAGAGCCCGGATGTCACTCAGCAGAGAGTTCCACCTGGTTGGAGCCAGGGCTGAAAAAGCCCTGGCCTTGGTTGAGGACAGCCGGACGTCTCTTGGGCCAGGGATCACCAGTAAGTTCTTTTCCCCAGAGCGTAATGCTCTTGGTGGGTATGCCAGGAGAGGTGGTCCCATAGACATGTCAGTCCCTGATGGTTTAGGGCAGAGGTGTCAAACTCATTTGTCATAAGGCCCGGATCTGACATACATGTCACTTTGTTGGGCTGGGCCATGTGTGCCATAAAACATAATGCCGGGTACCGGAGATATCTCTCCTTATATATAATTGAATAGTGGGTGCCAAAGTTCTAATTCTAAAATGCACTCCCTTAGTGTATGGCTGATGGCACTGCTCCTCAGCATATATCGCCACCAATCAGAAGGCAAAGCCCGGGTCCCGCCCACACCACAACTGCTGCGACAACCTGGTCTTTTGCATATGGAAGCTGATTGGACTTCACTCCATTCCACACCTCAAACTCCCCCCCCCCAAGGCAGTTGGAATGTCAGTTACATATGGAACCTGCTGTATTCTGGTGGTTTGCAGGTCCCAGATTCATGTTTTAAAAGCAGGCTGACACTGTTTGCCCAAAGCCAGAGCACTCTCCCAGAGCCTCTTTCTAGATCCCGTTGTATTTATTTCCACAACGGGCCTTATTTCTAGTAAACTTTATAAAGGACAGCAACTGGTAAGCTCCAGGCTGGTGTGTTCTTACTGCAAGGCCCCATGGGCTGGGAGAGGGGTGAGGAAAACCCACATGGGCAGACTAGAGACCCAGCAATGCAGTGGTGGCCAGATCCCCCCATGCCCCAACAAAGGATTGTCTGCACACACACCCCATGTGTAAACACTGATCCCTGCGGCTATCCGAGACAGCATCTCTGGAGCTGCAGGCCGAGTGGAGAGGTAGGAATGCGGCTGCAGTGGCTCCCAACTTATCAGTGAGGCTGTTCCTGAAGCTAAGGGGTTCTGCTTGACTGCTGCAGAGAAGGTTGTTCTGCTGTGCTGAAGCCACAGTTGGAGTGGCTCCGCGCCCATCCCTGAGCAGTCTTCTTTCCTCTCCCTTGCACCAGTTGCTTGCGGACTGCACAACAGCCCTGGATGGGCCAGTTCTGGCCCCCGGGCCTCATGTTTGACACCCCTGGTTTAGTGCCATAAAGGTTAATATACATAGAGTGATTAAAATGTGGAATTCTCTGCCAAAGGATGTAGCGATGGCCACAGGAATAAATGGGGGGGGGGTTAATTAGATCCATGGAAGATAAGTCTATCAGTGGCTATTAGCCATGGTGACTGAGTGGAACCTCCACATTCAGAGGCAGTAATCCTCTGAATCCCAGTGCTAGGAGGCCTGGGCTTCTCTGCCCTGTGGTTGGCCCTCCAGAGGAACTGGCTGGCCCCCGTGTGAGACAGGATGCTGGACTAGATGGACCCCTGGTCTGATCCAGCAGGGCTCTTCTGATGTTCTTGTGAAGGCCTTGGCCTCTCTGCCCTGTTGGCCCTCCAGAGGAACTGGCTGGCCCCCGTGTGAGACAGGATGCTGGACTAGATGGACCCCTGGTCTGATCCAGCAGGGCTCTTCTGATGTTCTTGTGAAGGCCTTGGCCTCTCTGCCCTGTTGGCCCTCCAGAGGAACTGGCTGGCCCCCGTGTGAGACAGGATGCTGGACTAGATGGACCCCTGGTCTGATCCAGCAGGGCTCTTCTGATGTTCTTGTGAAGGCCTTGGCCTCTCTGCCCTGTTGGCCCTCCAGAGGAACTGGCTGGCCCCCGTGTGAGACAGGATGCTGGACTAGATGGACCCCTGGTCTGATCCAGCAGGGCTCTTCTGATGTTCTTGTGAAGGCCTTGGCCTCTCTGCCCTGTTGGCCCTCCAGAGGAACTGGTTGGCCACTGTGTGAGCCAGGATGCTGGACTAGGTGGACCACTAGTCTGACACAGCGGGGCTCCTCTTATGTTAAAATGAAGGCCTCAGCCTCTATGTCTTGTTTTGGCAGTTCAGAGGAACTGGTTGACCACTGTGTGAGAAAGGATGCTGGCCTAGATGGACCACTGGTCTGATCCAGAAGGTCTCTTCTGGTGTTCTGACGTCATGTCCCTTAAACCCTGTAAAATACATCTGTATTGTAACCCTGATATTGCCGTTTGGGATGGGGAGTGGGTGAAGGATGAAGCTCCGTTGTGAGTTAGTAACATCTGTAAGATTTAAATTTTGCATTTCCTGGCTCAGTCTCTTAGGTTTCCTTCCCTGCCAGACAAATCGTTGACATTCCCTTTCTTCCCGTCTGGTAGAAACACTTCTGAGGTCTGTTTGCATGTACTTTCTTTCCACCTTCCTGATTTTAGAAACTTTTTATAACTTGTGATTTTTTCGAGTGGTTTCAGCTTTATGTCCAGTGTAAAGTGATGTGCAGGAGGGGAAAAAGAAAGAAAATGTTATTAAGTATCTTCTTTGCTGCCCGCTCCGCTGCGTTAAGATTCTGCGTTTCTACCCCCTCTCTATTTTTAAAGAAGCATTCTATCGAGCTTTGATCACGGTTTTTAATAACCCAGGCTTGGTGGTTTGCATTTCTCCGGTTTGAAATGGTAATCGCTTGTTTCTTTACAAATATATTTTGTATACCAAAGTGTCAACTATGTAGGTATTTTACATTTAAAAGCACTGCTCTAACCGAAAACAGGGGGGCGGGAGGGAAGACGTAGCAACTGCCTTAAGTTCTCTGTAATTTTAATTTATAAAAAAAAGAATAAATCTGCCCTTGATTTGTCCTCATGTGTTGCTGGGGAAGGTTGTCGGTTCCACTGTCTGAAAATAGTTTCCTGGGAAAAATAAAATACTTCAAACTGGCGTTATGATCCCATTTGCTACACTCCTGAGCTTGTAAGCTGCTGAAGGCGACGGCTTTACTTGGCGCGCAGACCAGAATCCTGATCTGTGGATGGCTGGACCTGGATTTGCAAGGGACTAGCCATGTGACTATGAGAAGGGAGCCCTCACTGGAGAAGACCCCGATGCTGGGAAAGACGGAAGGTGGGGACGGCAAAGGATGTGTTGGGGACTCTTGAGCTAGATCAAAGCAAAGTGTTTCTCGGCCCAGTTCGGCTTCTTTGCGAATTGGCTTGTGGAGTTGGGCTCTGCCGTGCCGGGAGGCGCCCAGTGTCTTGGCTGGCTACCTGCATGGAAACACAGTTCGAGCAGGAGTTCTGTTCGTATGCAAACAGATGCATGGGCACCCAGTGGCGTTTGCCAGGTTCCCGTAGGAAGCAAAATGGGGAGGGGGAGGAGATGCCTTAAGGCATCTCAGAGCGGCTCACAATCACCTTTCCTTTCCTCTCCCCACAACAGTCACAACTGTGAGTCCGGCGGGGCTGAGAGTGTTCGGAGAGAAACTGTGACTGGCCTGAGGTCTCCCAACAGGCTTTATGAAGAGGAGGAGTGGGGAGGTCAACAGTGGGATGGCTTCTAATGTCCTGGCCCCACTGGCGGACCTCCTGATGGCACCTGGTATTTCTGGCCACTGTGTGATACAGAGTGTTGGACTGGATGGGCCTTTGGCCTGATCCAACATTGGCATCTCTTATGTTCTTATGTTCTTATGAATCGAACCCAGTTCTCCGGATCAGAGTCCACTGCTCTTAACCACTACACCCTGCTGGCATGCGCTGGTGACTGCTGGACCCATATCTCCTGTACTGCAGGGCCACGGAGCCCCTGAAAGAGGTCGAGCTGTGCCCGGCCATCACACTGGTCTGATCCAGCAAGGCTCTTCTTATTAAGGCAGACTCAGCACGGTTTCTGTAAGGGAAGATCTTGTCTTCTTTGAGGGGGTGAACAAAGATGTGGAAAAGGGGGACCCAATAGATGTTGTTTACCTTGACTTCCAGAAAGCTTTTGATAAAGTTCCTCATCAAAGGCTCCTAAGTAAGCTCAAAAATCATGGGATAAAAGGACAAGTCCTTTTATGGATCAAAAACTGGCTAATTAATAGAAAACAGAGAGTGAGTATAAATGGGCAGTTCTCTCAGTGGAGGGGGGTAAGCAGTGGGGTACCGGAGGGATGAGTACTTGATCCACTGCTTTTTAACTTGTTCATTAATGATTTGGAGTTGGGAGTAAGCAGTGAAGTGGCTAAATTTGCGGATGATACGAAGTTGTTCAGGGTGGTGAAAACCAGTGAGGATTGTGAGGCGCTCCAAAGGGATCTGTCAAAGATGGGCGAGTGGGCGTCAACATGGCAGATGGGGTTCAATGTGGCCAAGTGCAAGGTGATGCACATTGGAGTCAAAAATCCTAAATATAAATACACGTTGATGGGGTCTGAACTGGCAGAGACTGATCAAGAGAGAGATCTTGGAGTTGTAGTAGATAACTCACTGAAAATGTCAAGACAGTGTGTGACTGCAATAAAGAAGGCCAATGCTATGCTGGGGATTATTAGGAAGGGTATTGTAAACAGATCAGCCAATATCATAATGCCGCTATATAAATCAATGGTGCGACCTCATTTGGAATACTGTGTGCAGTTCTGGTCACCACACCTTAAAAAGGATATTATAGCTTTGGAAAAAGTGCAGAAAAGGGCAACTCGAATGATAAAAGGGTTGGAACACTTTCCCTATGAGGAACGGTTAAGGCGCTTAGGGCTCTTTAGCTTGGAGAAAAGACGACTGAGGGGTGACATGATCGAGGTTTATAAGATTATGCATGGGAAAGAGCAGGTAGAGAAAGAGGTACTTTTCTCCCTTTCTCACAATACAAGAACTCATGGGCACTCCCTGAAATTGCTGAGTGGTCGGGTTAGAACGGATAAAAGGAAGTACTTCTTCACCCAAAGAGTGATTAACACATGGAATTCACTGCCACAGGAGGTGGTGGCGGCTACAAGCATGGACGGCTTCAAGAGAGAATTAGATAAGCATATGGAGCAGAGATCCATCAGTGGCTATTAGCCACAAGGTATAGATAGGCCCTCTGGGGCAAGTGATGCTCTGTATTCGTGGTGCTGCGGGGGGGTCAACAGTGGGAGGGCTTCTAATGTCCTGGCCCCACTGCTGGACCTCCTGATGGCACCTGGTATTTTGGGCCACTGTGTGACACAGTGTGTTGGACTGGATGGGCCTTTGGCCTGATCCAACATTGGCGTCTGTTATGTTCTTATGCTCCGTTTTCAAGCGGAGGCTGGACGACCATCTTTCGGATATGTTGCAGGGCTGTCTTTTGGCTGTGCTCCTGGAGAGGGCAGGGGGTTGGACTAGATGACCTGCAAGGTCCCTTCCAACTCTAACATTCTATAATTCTATGAGTCTGTGGGTGCGGTCAGACAGCATGCTGGGAGCAGTTTCAATTCCTCCGGTCCCGATGCGTTTTTTTTTTAACCTGGAGAATCGCGATCACACTCACCTCCTTGTTGCGGATCGCTGTGCAGCCACATCGCTCCCCGTCGTCCACATGTGTCGGTGTTGGCTTTTTTCTTTCTCTCAGTCTGGGCATGCGCACAGCCAGCCATCTGTAAAACTAAAATTTTCACACATGCACAGAACAGCGATTTCCTCTTCAACCCGACTGCTGTAACACTTCCCTTTAAACTTTAAAGGACCACTTCCCTTTAAACGGTTACCCCGAAAATGGCCTCCGTGAGATCCCGAACTCGTCTAAAGGCTAAAACTAGGCACCGTTTAAACATTGTTTCTAATAACGCGGTGGCAGAACTCCACCTATGCGCACACCGCCAATGGTTTTTTAAAAATGGCGAGCGAAAAGCGGAAGCCTCGGGCAGCTTTCGAGTGGGGAGGGGGTTTAAATCGGAAGTGGCTCGACACCAGAGGAGCGATCACACTGGAAAAATGCGGCTGGAACTGTAGAATCAGGAAAACACCACTTGGGGACCTGGTATCAAAATACTCTGGGTTATAGCGGTTTTGAGCCGGAAATCGGCGGCTGGGGACCGGAGGCAGATGTTGACTGTGTGATCACGCAGATAAAATCCGTTTCTGAGGTGGGCCAAAAGCGGACTAAATGGCCCGTCTGACCGCACCCTATGATTCTTAACCACATTATCTGGGTTAGGCTTATCTGTTTGATCAAGAGCTGGGGGGGGGGGGGTTGTCTTCACCAGTTTGGTGTAGTGGTTAAGTGCGCGGACTCTAATCTGGGAGAACCGGGTTTGATTCCCCACTCCTCCACTTGCACCTGCTGATGTGACCTTGGGCAAGCCGTAGCTCTGATAAGAGCTGTTCTTGAAAAAGAGCCGTTTCTGTCAGAGCTCTCTCAGGGGAGGGGAAGGGAAAGGAGTCTGTAAGCAGCTCTGAGACACCTTCAGGTAATGAAGGGCAGGGGATAAATCCAATCTCTTCTTCTCTTCTTCATAACTGGCTCAGTGAATGTTGTTGAGCTGAGGCTACTGTGCCAGGTTTGGCATCTCTTTATCCACAGAGGCGATCCAGCGGAGATGCTTTCTGTTTGCTGGAGGGCGGCTTCAGCAGAACTGTTTGTTTGGGCTTCCCCATCGCTGCTCCAGGCAGGCCAGCCCTCGTAAGAATGTCAGAGAAGCCATGTTGTATCAGGGGCCAAAGGCTCATCCAGTCCAACACTCTGTGTCACGCAGTTTGACCCTCCATACCTTTCCTTTCAGTTTCTTCTTCCCAAGTCTGTGTTCAAATGCGATTAAGCTGGCCAACGCCGTCCGTGCATGCTATGTGTGTGCTGCATTATGTGCCAATTAAAGGTGCCAAAGAAGAACATTAGCGGGGGGTTGAAATTGAAGGAACTTTGTTGGGTTTTGGAATATTTTGGACAGGGAGCCAAAATGGATGGCAGGAATCAGGTCATGGACAGAGGGAGGAGGAGGAGGAGGTTATTGGATTTATACCCCGCCCTTCACTACCCAAGGGAGTCTCAGAGCGGCTTACAAACTCCTTTCCCTTCCCCTCCCCACAACAGACACCTTGCGAGCAATGTTCCCTCTAAGCTGTGGAGTCTCGTGAGCAAAAATTCTACTTTGTGAGCTACTGGCATTAAAGTTGTGAGCGAGCGATTTGGCTCCTGCATAAATTAGTTTGCTCTGGAGCCCTCCTTCCTGAGCTGGGACAAAAATGTGTGAGCCAGAGGCTAAAAAACTGTGAGCTAGCTCACTCTAACTCTATTTAGAGGGAACACTGCTTGAGAGGTAGTTGGGGCTGAGAGAGCTCTTTCGAGGACTGCTCTTGAGAGAACAGCTCTGAGAGAACTTGTGGTTGACCCAAGGTCATCCAGCAGCTGCAAGTGGAGGAGTGGGGAATCAAACCCAGTTCTCCCAGATTAGAGTCCGCAAACTCAGCCACTACACCAAACTGGCTCTCTCAGTAGAAGAGCACTTCTTTCCTATGCAGAGGGATCCCTGGTCTCTCTGGTTTGGTGACATTGGGTTGGAGCCAGCAGTGTGCACGTGGAAACATAAACGGACATAGCGCAGCTTTGTTTGCGCAAGTGGAAATGCTCATGAAGGATACAGTAAGCTTGACTTCCTTGCCCTTCTGCTTGTGCAAGAGTTCTAGCACCAGCAGAAACTTTGCAGTGGATCCAGCCCATCCGTTGGGAGGACCAGGAAGGGTCTTTCTCTGCTGGAGACTTTGAGGAGCTGCTGACCATCAGTGGGGACAGCAGTGAACTGTATGTAATAGACCAATGGACTGGTTCAGCACCAGGCACATTAACGTGTTTCATGTGTGTATCAGCAAAATTTAAGGGCTGTGCGGGATATATGGTGTTCATTTGGCTCCTTTAAGCAGCAGGTGCCTCTTCCCACAGGTTCTTATCACCCCCGTCGGGTACGCAACCGTCAGCTGGAAGACACCGAATCCAAAGTGTTACTGATACAACTTTAAGTGGTATATTGAAAGGTGCTACTGCATAATACACTACAGAAGCAAATTGCAAACTGAAAATTCAGTCACCGTGGTTCATCTCTGCGCTACCAGTGTGTTCTCTACTGGTTGAGAACTGATTTAGAATTTTGTGTTTTTTGCTCACGCTTCAGCTCTGCCTGTTATGTGTCTGTGAATACTGTTTTCCGTAGCCATTTGCATCTTTCCTATGGCTTTGTATCCTTGCCTTTTTCATATGCAAAACTGAATGATTCAAAAAGGCTTTTTTTTACACAGGCAATAGGGTGGCACTGTACAAAATGATGAATAAAGTTACTTGGATAAATTATTAGGGGCTGTGTTCTATACGACTGTGTTTAGTCTGTCCTTAAGTTGGATCCTGCCATGTAATTTCCCGTCAGTTAATGTGTCCTGTTAACACTTGTGCTTCGCTTTGGTTCTGTTTTTTTCCCTGCTGGTTGGCTCTACAACTGCAGTCCTATTTCACTGGTTATTGAATGTCCCATCTTGTTGATTATATCGACTCACTCTGTGTCATTTGCCTAAAGTCCCCCTGTGAGAAAGGCGGGTTACAAATTGCTTGAACAAATAAATAAGTCAATAAATATGTATGCCCGTTCTCATGCACCTACAATCCTACAACATCCCCAAAAGATGGTTGTCCAGCGAAGGAGCCTCCACCACCTCCCGAGGCAGACTGTTCCACTGTTCAACCACTCTTACTGTTAGGAAGTTTCTCCTGATATTTACCTGGCATTGCCCTTCTTTGGGATTGGAATGTATACTGACCTTTTCCAATCCTGTGGCCACTGTTGCGTTTTCCAAATTTGCTGGCAAATTGAGTGCAGCACTTTAACAGCATCAGAATGATGAATAAAGTTACTTTTTTTTTTTTAACCAAAACAATTTTATTTATTGTAACACTTGAATACAGACAATTGTAACATTTGGATACAAACAGCAAATCGCTGGTTTTCTTCATATAAAACAAAGAATTACAATAATATCAGTAAATATAGGAATTACACTGAAAAACCTTGAAAGCCATACAATATTTAACCAAGCAATAACAATTTGTATTTAGCATCATAAATAGTTTTCCAGTCAAAATTATCAAAGGTAAGTTTTCCAATAATGCGGTACCATTTCCCTATGGGGTTGAAAAGTTCGCATTCATTTTGGTCTGCTCTGTTATATATAGAAATGGTTTCATGCAAAAAATAGTTCCAAATTTTATATAACCAAACATTTATAGATGGAGGACTACTATCTTTCCATTTCAGCGCTATAACATTTTTGGCAGCTGTTAATAAAATGATGAAGAAAGCAGAAATTGAGAAAAAACATAAGGTTAAACTCCAATGGTTTGAATATTTACAGTTGCGCCACCTGATTGAAAGTACTGATCTTCATAACGTGTCATATCCAGCAGGGCTCTTCTTATGGCACCACCATTTTAGGGGTATATGAATGTTTTTAATAGCTATATCTAAGAGAAGGACTAAACTATATTACTTGGAATTATAATGTGATCTTCTTTTGGTTTTAAAAACCCCCACACAATTTATACATGACTGATTGACTAGTTAGCTCAGCATCCAGCCAGGTAGACGCTTGATTGCCTTTGGGAGAGGAGAAGGAACAGCAGGCAGCCATAGTGGAGAGAAAGAAATAATTTCTTCCTTGAAGAACATAAGACTATAAGAGAAGCCAATGTTGGATCAGGCCAATGGCCCATCCAGTCCAACACTCTGAGTCACACAGTGGCCAGAAATACCAGGTGCCACCAGGAGGTCCACCAGCGGGGCCAGAACTCCAGAAGCCCTCCTCCCACTCTTACCCCCCAAGCACCAAAAAGACAGAGCATCACTGCCCCAGACAGACTGTTCCACCTATTTGTTGTTGTTCAGTCGCACAGTCGAGTCCGACTCTTCGCGACCCCATGGACCAGATCACGCCAGGCCTTCCGGTCTTCCGCCGTCCTCTGAAGTTTGCTCAACTTCATGTTCATTGCATCTATAACACTGTCTAACCATCTCATCCCTTGCCGTCCCCGTCTTCTTTGACCTTCAATCTTTCCCAGCATCAGGGTCTTCTCCAGTGAGTGCTCCCTTCTCATTTGGTGGCCAAAGTATTTGAGCTTCAGTTTCATTATCTGGCCTTCCAGGGAACAGTCAGGGTTGATTTCTTTTAGGATCGACTGATTTGATCTCCTTGCCGTCCAAGGGACTCACTCTCAAGAGTCTTCTCCAGCACCATAGTTCAGAAGAATCTATTCTTCGGCGCTCGGCCTTCCTTATAGTCCAACTCTCACAGCCATACATGTCTACCGGAAATACCATTGCTTTCACCATGCGGACTTTTGTCCACCTATACCTTGTGGCTAAAAGCCACTGATGGACCTCTGCTCCATATGTTTCTCCAGTCCCCTCTCTAACTTTGTATCATTTGTGGCTTTCTCCCCCCCCCCCTTTACCCTGTTGTGTTGGCTTTATATTCTGTTTTGATATTTGGGTGAGGGTTGCTTTGATGATGAGGAGGAGGAGGAGGAGATTGGATTTATGCCCCGCCCTTCACTTGGAGTCTCAGAGCGGCTGACAAACGCCTTCCCCTTCCCCTCCCCACAACAGACACCCTGTGAGGTAGGTGGGGCTGAGAGAACTCTTGACACAAACTGCTCTTTTCAAGGACAACTCTGACAGAACTATGGCTTGCTCAAGGTCATCCAGCAGGTGCAAGTGGAGGAGTGGGGAATTAAACCCGGTTCTCCCAGATTAGAGTCCGCGCACTTAACCACTGCACCAGAATGGCTGAGTCTGCCCCTTTAGTGGTATATAATGGCGACGGCGTCATGCAAGGCGTTTTGAGGGTCTTCAGCATAAATGTTTAAATCGTGCGAAGGCAGGCCTGCCTCAGTAACGGAGGCTCAGCTCGAGGAACCCTTTCCAGCGTGCCAAGCTTGCCGTGCCCGGGCTCTTGGCAGCTGCTGTGCTTCCCCTAGAAACGATGCAATCCAAGAAAAATAAAGTTGCCGATATTTCCCACCATCGTTGGCCGGCTTTTGTCTCCTCCGCCTCCCCCAGGATGACACTCTCCTTAATTTAAGGCCACACTCGTATTGATTCCTGAATGTTTGCTTGGACACCGTCCCGTTAATTTTAACAAAGCTGTTAATAAAATGTCAGCTCCCTTCTACGCTTGCTCCTCCGGGTTGGCAGGGTGCTCATCGTCTCCCCTGCCCCATCCTGCTCAGCTGTGGTTGCCTTTACTGCTGTCTGCACAGCAGCATCTGTCTGTAGAACGGCTGTCATGACCCCCTGTGGGTTGCCACCTTCCTCTGCCACCACTCTGGACTTTGGGTCCAGTGTTTAAAGGTAAATAAATCGAATCTAACGCGGCTACCTATTTCTCTTAACTGGTTACTATTCAAGGCCCACAACCTGTAGTCACTTTGTCCCAAGTGAGGGATCTTTCTCTCAGACCAGACTGTCCCCTCGGTTTAACTCTGTGAGAGGGAAGAAAGCAGCAGAGAAAAGAACACAGTTCTACAGCCCACAAAGCTTAAGTTACAATCTCCTCACACAATCCCTGGATACCGATTGGTTACACTCGTCACTAAGCATTGTGGGGATTGTAGACTGTGTTGGGTTTCCACTCCCACACAGGTCTCCTGGGCCTAGGCTGCACTAGACCTCGTCTCTCAGTCCTACACAGATCATGACACGGCCATTTATCATCCAGAGAGTACATCTAGATTAGAGGTATGAGAAAGATGGGACTGCATCCTGCTGCTTGGCTCAGCTCATGCCAGCACCTTCCTGGGTGCAAGGAACAGAACCGCTTATGTCAGAGGAGGCCTCTTTGCATGCTGCCGTTAGCTTAGTGTAGCAGTCGGAGGCAGCCCATGAAATAAGAGAGGACCAGGAAGCCAACTGCCGAGCCGAAGGTCGGGCCAGCTGTATGCCTCTCACTCCAAAATGGCACAATTCTCTGGAAGAGGGGTCACAGACTGTCCCCTCTATACCGGGTTTGATTCCCCACTCCTCCTCCACATGCAGCCGGCTGGGTGACCTTGAGTCAGTCACAAGTTCTCTCAGAGCTGTTCTCTCAAGAGCGATCCTCGAGAGAGCTCTCTCAGCCCCATCTACCTCACAGGGGTGTCTGTTGTGGATAGGGGAAGGGAAAGGAGTTTGTAAGCCACTCTGAGATTCTGAGTGAAGGGCGGGGTATATATCCAATCTGGGCCCTTCTGCATGCAAAGCAGGTGGTCTATCACTGAGCCATGGCCCCTCCCCAAAAACACATGAAGTTGCCTTGTCCTGATTCAGACTCTCCATCCCTCATGGTCAACATTGTCTACTCAGACTGGCAGCAAATCTTCAGGATCCCAGAGGTGTCTCACGTCACTTGCTGCCTGGTCCTTTTAACGGGAGGTTCTGGGGACTGAACCTGGGACCTTCTGCGTGCCAAGCAGAGGCATTACCACTGAGCCACAGTTCCCTCTCCCCCATCAGTCCTTGTTTGGAGACGGAAGGGCTACCGTGAGCTCCATTTCTGGATGGATTCACATTCTAGCTGTATCTGAAGAAGTGGGCAGTGACTCACGACAGCTCATCTACGGCCACAGATTTCGTTAGTTTTTTGGGTGCTCCTCAACTCTGGCTCTTTCCTGCTGCTGCAGACAAGACTACCAGGGCTGCCCATCTTGATGCAGTCCTCCGGGAGCTATCCCAGATGCGGCAGTAAGAACCTAAGAACATAAGAGAAGCCCATATTGGATCAGGCCAATGGCCCACCCAGTCCAACACTCTGTGTCACACAGTGGCCAAAAATACCAGGTGCCCTCAGGAGGGCCAGCAGTGGGGCCAGGAGGACACTAGAAGCCCTCCCACTGTTGCTCCCCCCTCCAAGCACCAAGATGACAGAGCTTCCCTTGACCCAGACGAAAGTTCCTATGTATCCCTTGTGGCTAATAGCCACTGATGGACCTCTGGTCTTAACATAAGAACATAAGAGAAGCCAGTGTTGGATCAGGCCAGTGACTCATCCAGTCCAACACTCTGTGTCACACAGTGACCAAAAATACCAGGTGCCATCAGGAGGTCCAGCAGTGGGGCCAGGACACTAGGAGCCCCTCCCACTGTTGCGCCCCACCCCCCAAGCACCAAGAATACAGAGTATCACTTGCCCCAGACCGAGAGTTCCTACGAACATAAGAGAAGCCCATGTTGGATCAGGCCAATGGCCCATCCAGGCCAACACTCCGTCATGCAGTGGCCAAAAATACCAGGTGCCATCAGGAGGTCCAGCAGTGGGGCCAGGACACCAGAAGCCCTCCCACTCCTGCCCCCCCCCCAAGCACCAAGAATACAGAGCATCACTTTCCCCAGACTGAGAGTTCCTATCTGTACTTTGTAGCTAATAGCCACTGATAGACCTCTGCTCTTAACATAAGAACCTAAGAGAAGCCAATGTAGGATCAGGCCAAAGGCCCATCCAGTCAAACACTCTGTGTCACACCGTGGCCAAAAATACCAGGGGCCATCAGGAGGTCCAGCAGTGTGGCCAGGACACCAGAAGCCCTCCCACTTTTGCCCCCCCCAAGCACCAAGATGACAGAGCATCCCTTGCCCCAGAGCCCCTGTTTATCCCTTGTGGCTAATAGCCACTGATGGACCTCTGCTCCATATGCTTATCTAATTCCCTCTTGAAGCCGTCCGTGCTTGTAGCCGCTGCCAGCTCCTGCGGCAGTGAATTCCATGTGTTAATAGCTCTTTGGGTGAAGAAGAACTTCCTTTTATCCTAACGTGACTGCTCAGCAATTTCATTGAGTGCCCACTTGAGTTCTTGCATTGTGAGAAAGGGAGAAAAGTACCTATTTCTCCACCTGCTCTATCCCACGGATAATCTTATCAACCTCGATCATGTCACCCCTCAGCCGTCATTTCGCCAAGCGAAAGAGCCCCAAGCGCTTTAACCTTTCTTCACAGGGAAAGCGTTCCAACCCTTTTATCATTCTAGTTGCCCTTGTCTGAACTTTTTCCAGTGCTATAATATCCTTTTTGAGGTGTGGTGACCAGAACTGTACACAGTACTCCAAATGCGGTCGCACCATTGGTTTATACAGAGGCATTATGAGCAGTGCTCATCTCTGGCCAGTTGTCTGTTTTCTCCTTGTGCTTGCTAATCTCCAGGTGGGGCCTGGAGATCTGGCATGACAGCTCACTCCAGACTTCAGAAATCAGTTCCCCTGGAGGAAATGGATGTTTTGGGGAGTGGGTTCTATGGCGTTATAAGGTTCCTTCCCTTTCCCAAACTCCACCTTCCACAGGCTCACCCCTCGAATTTCCAGATGTTTCCTAACCCGGCGTCGGCAAGCCTGTGGCCTGCTACTGTTTTTATGCTGGGATGATTTGAGGGGTCTCTACAGACAGATGGCTGCCTCAGAATCGGACTCCCTGCCTCTTGAGAGCCACTTTGGTGTAGTGGTTAAGGGTGCGGACTCTAACCTGGGAGAACCGAGTTTGATTCCCCACTCCTCCACTTGCACCTGGCTGGATGACCTTGGGCAAGCCGTAGTTCTCTCAGAGCTGCCCTTGAAAAGGGACACTTTCTGCCAGAGCTCTCTCAGCCCCGCCTACCTCACGGGGTGTCTGTTGTGGGGAGGGGGAAGGAGTTTGTGAGCCGCTCTGAGACACCTTTGGGTAGTGAAGGGCGGGGTATAAATCCAATATCATCTTCTTCTTCCAGTTGCATCATTCTGCACTTTTTAATTGTTTTTAATTTTTTATTCATTTTATAAATTAGAACAGATCTTAATAGCAATATAATAAAGCATTTTATGAATTCAGATCAGTACGGTTAACCCAACAAGCATATTCAATGAAATACCAGTAATACAGTTGTTCAGGATCGGTAATATTACAAATACGATTTGTGAAAACAGTTTTCATGTTAGATGAGCGATGGATCAGGTAATCAGACAGAGCAGATCTCAGCGACCATGTGTTAGATCACAACTAGACATTGCAAGTGAAAATAAAGATTAAAGAAATATCAGTTTAAGAGCAGAGGTCCATCAGTGGCTATTAGCCACAAGGTATAGATAGGAACTCTCAGTCTGGGGCAAGGGATGCTCTGTCTTCTTGGTGCTTGGGGGGGGGGCAACAGTGGGAGGGCTCCTAGTGCCCTGGCCCCACTGCTGGACCTCCTGAGGGCACCTGGTATTTTTGGCCACTGTGTGACACAGAGTGTTGGACTGGAGGGGCCATTGGCCTGACCCAACATTGGCTTCTCTTATGTTCTTGGGTTCTGATTGATGGGTCAGTCAGGATGGCCTCTCCCTGGGATCTTAATTCCTGGGCTGGCTCATACGGGAGAAGACGGCTACCTGGGTCCCACACCCTGGAGGGCTTTCAAGGTCGAAACCAACACCTTTGAATTGGGCTTGGGAGTGCTGGGGGTTGAGCTAGATGACCTGCGAGGTCCTCTCTTCCAACTCCAACATTCTGTGATTCTGTGACTCTCTGAGTGCATCACTAGCCAGTGCAATCGCTGTAATATCAGGGTCACACACTTTCTCAGTCCTGCGTTCCTGTTATATTGTTTTTGTGCCAAGTCTGAACTGCTCTGTTCTTCGCCTTCTCCGGCTCTGTACATCATGTTCCGCTGAAGGGTCTCTTCGGTGCGCTGCCCTCCCTCCTCCACATTGGCTAGTTTTGACTTGACTGCTCTGAGTTGGGAGGATTCTTGCGGTGCCATTAGAGGCAGCAGCCTGTTAAGAAAAGAAGTGAACACGGGGACCTGCCGGCCTGTTCGGGAGGCGACCCGCTGTTCTGCCCAGAAGCCGCTGTTTTTCACCTGTCTCTGGGCAGGCACATAAAAGCCATCCTCTGAGTGAATCCAGGTCTGACAGGGACGCTTTGCCAGGAGACGGCTGAGTGACAGGGAGAAACATGTTTGCGGAGGCTTCGCGGTTGCTTGTCAAAAACGTGAACTTGGAAGAAAGGTCCTCCAAACGTTTCCAGCCTGAATTTACAAGAGAAGAAGAGATTGGATTTATACCCCGCCATCCACTGTCCGAGGGAGTCTCAGAGTGGCTTACAATCTCCTCTCCCCCTCTTCACAACAGACACCCTGTGAGGGAGGTGGGGCAGAGAGAGCTCTGATAGAAACTGCCCTGGAGACAACAACTCTGAGAGAATTTGTGACTGACCCAAGGCCACACCAGTAGCTGCATGTGGCGCAGTGGGGAATCAAACCCGGTTCTCCCAGATCAGAGTCCCTGTTCCGTCCTAACCAGTGTTCCCTCTAAGCTGAGTTAGTGTGAGCCAGCTCACAGGTTTTTTTACCCTCCGGCTCACACATTTGTGTCTTAGCTCCGGAAGGAGGGCTCCAGTTCAGAGCAAACTAATTTATGCAGCAGACGAATCACCTGCCTGCTCACAACTTTCATGCTGGTAGCCCACAAAGTAGAATTTTTGCTCACAGCTTGAAGGGAGAATTGAGTCTTCACCACTACACCAAACTGATCGTCAGGTGAGGTTTGTCATTCCCTCATGGCAGAAGACGGTGCAGTGCTGTACTCGGACAGCTGGGAAACCTGGGTTTGAATCCCCACGCGGCCAGCACACGCTCTCAGCTGAAACCCAAGTTTGAATCCCCACGCGGCCGTGAAAGCTTGCTGAGTGGCCTTGGACCAGTCACGTACTCTTAGTCAGTTGTGAGGATAAAAAGGAGGCGGGGAAAACGATGTACGCCTCTCTGGGTCCCCACTGGGGGAGAAGGTGGGGTACAAATAAAGCAAGCAAGCAAGCAAGCAAGCAAGCAAGCAAGTAAGCAAGCAAGGAAGAGGGAGGGAGGGAGGGAGAAGTCCATGGTTTCCAGGCCATAATCATGCTCTAAGGGCTCCTCTCCCTCCGCTGACTCTGGAAGTGGTCAGAGTGAAGCCGGATTCAGACGATTACAGGGTTTAGTGGTGTTCCCTCTAAGCTGAGTTAGTGTGAGCTAGCTCACAGTTTCTTACCCTCCAGCTCACAGATCTTTGTCTTGGCTCAGGAAGGAGGGCTCCAGAGCAAACTAATTTAGGCAGTGGCCACATCTCTCGCTCACAACTTTAATGCCAGTAGCTCAGAAAGTAGGATTTTTGCTCACGAGACTCCACAGCTTAGAGGGAGCATTGGTTGGATCAGGCCAGGGGCCCATCCAGTGACATGGTGGCCAAAACCCAGGAGCCCTCAGGAGGTTCACCAGCGAGGCCAGGACTCCAGAAGCCCTCCCACTGTGTCCCCCCCAAGCACCAAGAACACAGAGCATCACTGCCGCAGGTGTAAGAACGTAAGAGAAGCCATATTGGATCAGGCCAGTGGTCCCCAAACCCCAGGAGCCCGCAGGAGGTTCACCAGCGAGGCCAGGACTCCAGAAGCCCTCCCACTGTGTCCCCCCCAAGCACCAAGAACACAGAGCATCACTGCCGCAGGTGTAAGAACGTAAGAGAAGCCATATTGGATCAGGCCAGTGGTCCGTCCAGTCCAGTCCAACACTCCATGAAATTGCTGAGCGGTCGGGTTAGAACGGATAAAAGGAAGTCCTTCTTCACCCAAAGAGTGATTAACCCCCACTGGTGGACCTCCTGATGGCACCTGGTATTTCTGGCCACTGTGTGATACAGAGTGTTGGACTGGATGGGCCTTTGGCCTGATCCAACATTGGCATCTCTTACGTTCTCTTATGTTCTTATTAGAGTCCATGCACTTAACCACTACACCAAACTGGCTCTCAGAGTGTTCCATCAATGCCTTGTGGTTAATAGCCACTGATGGACCTCTGCTGAGCAGTCGGGTTAGAACAGATAAAAGGAAGTACTTCTTCACCCAAAGAGTGATGAACACATGGAATTCACTGCCACAGGAGGTGGTGGTGGCTACAAGCATGGATGGCTTCAAGAGGGAATTGGATAAACATATGGAGCAGAAGTCCATCAGTGGCTGTTATTCACAAGGTATAGATAGGAACTCTCGGTCTGGGGCAAGTGATGCTCTGTCTTCTTGGTGCTGGGGGGGGGCAACAGTGGGAGGGCTTCTAGTGTCCTGGCCCTACTGCTGGACCTCCTGATGGCACCTGGTATCTTTGGCCACTGTGTGACACAGAGTGTTGGGCTGGAGGGGCCTTTGGCCTGATCCAACATTGGCGTCTCTTATGTTCTCATGTTGAGAGCAGAGGTCCATCTGTGGCTATTAGCCACAAGGTATAGATAGGGGCTCTGGGGCAAGTGATGCTCTGTCTTCTTGGTGCTTGGGGGGGGGCAACAGTGGGAGGGCTTCTAGTGTCCTGGCCCTACTGCTGGACCTCCTGATGGCACCTGGTATCTTTGGCCACTGTGTGACACAGAGTGTTGGACTGGATGGGCCACTGGCCTGATCCAACTTTGGCTCCTCTTATGTTCAGGCCATGCAGATGGTCTCTGGTTCAGACTCTGGTAGCTGCCCGAGACGGTGGATAGCTGCTGCTATTCTGCGTAAACAGTAGTGGGGTAGATGTATCAGAGGTCTGGTTCGGTAGAAGGCAGCGTTGTGTGCTTACATGTAGGAGGTTCCATGCCCAGACATGGATGGCCCAGGGCAGCCTGTTCTTGTGAGATCTCTGTAACTAAGCAGGGTCAGCCCTGGTTAGTACTTGGATGGGAGATGGCCAAGGGAGTCTAGAGTCGTCACGTAGAGGCAGACAAGGGCAAACCATCTCTGTTCATCGGCTTTGACCTGTATGGCCCAGGCTAGCCTGATTTCATCAGATATCGGAAGCTAAGCAGGGGTCGTCCCTGGTTAGTAGAATCATTGAATAGAATCATAGAGAGCCAGTTTGGTGCCGTGGTTAAGTGTGCGGACTCTAATCTGGGAGAACCGGGTTTGATTTCCCACTCCTCCACATGCAGTTGTTGGTGTGACCTTGGGCAAGCCGTAGTTCTGATAAGAGCTGTTCTTGAAAAAGAGCAGTTCCTCTGAGAGCTCTCTCAGCCCCACCGACCTCACAGGCAGTGTTCCCTCTAAGCTGAGTTAGTGTGAGCTAGCTCACAGTTTTTTAACCTCCGGCTCACACATTATTGTCTTAACTCAGGAAGGATGGATCCAGAGCAAACTAATTCCGTCAGTAGCCAAATCGCTTGCTCACAACTTTAATGCCAGTAGCTCACCAAGTAGAATTCTTGCTCACAAGACTCCACAGCTTAGAGGGAGCATTGCTCACAGGGTGTCTGTTGTGGGGAGGGGAAGGGAAAGGAGTTTGTAAGCCGCTCTGAGACTCCCTTGAGTAGTGAAGGGCGGGGTATAAATCCAATCTCTTCTTTTTCTCTTTATAGAACCATAGAGTTGGAAGGGTCACCTAGTCCAACCCCCTGCACAATGCAGGAAATACACAAATACCTCCCACTCCATACCTCCAGTGACCCCTGTTCCATGCCCAGAAGAGAGCAAAAAACCTCTAGGATTCCCAGCCAAAGTGGCCTGGAAGAAAATACTGCTTCCTGACCAATGTTCCCTCTAAACTGAGTTTGTGTGAGGTAGCTCACAGCTTTTTAGCCTCCGGCTCACACACGTTTGTCTTAGCTCAGGAAGGATGTGGCTCCAGAGCAAATTAATTTATGTAACTAATTTATGTAACTTATGAATCGCTCACTCACAACTTTAACACCAGTAGCTCACCAAGTAGAATTTTTGCTCACAAGACTCCACTCACCCCGAAGCCGGCTCAGGTACCATAAAATACAGTTTTAAAACCTCTACAACGAGAATAAATACAATGAATGCCGTAAAACACAACAGTAAAGTGTAATGTAAATACCACAATTCTATAACATTCCAGATGGCAAATGGAGGAAGAGTGCTCCGACAACTGCGAAGGGGAATGGGAAGGGGAAGGGAAGAAGAGGGGGAGGCCAAACTCGTAACCAGCTAGGACCCCCCTCCCCCCCGTGATGCCCTCAGTCATAGGCCTGGTGAAACAACTCTGTTTTGTGGGCCCTGCGGAATTGCACTAAATCCCGCAGGGCCCTTATCTCCCCTGTAAGAGAGTTCCACCAGGCCGGAGCCAGGGCCGAAAAAGCCCTGGCCAAGGACAGACGGACGCTCTTTGGGCTTGGGGCCACCAGTAGACTTTGATCACTCAAGGGTAATGTTCTATGGGGGACGTACCAGGACAGGAGGTCCCAAAGGTGGTGTAATGACGTGGGCTGTAGTCTCTTCCCCCCAATTTCCTAGTGAGACAATTCCTTTTCACTGGTACCGTCTCCTCTCTTGAAAAATTGACCCACCGGCCTTTTGTTTATGGGTTGAATGGTTAACTCGCGAGCAATTCCCAGGCATTGGTCTTGGATCCAGGGACAAAATCAAGCCAAGCAAGCCTGCGGAAACTTTGCTGTCCTGTCGGGTATTTCAGCTCGAAGAAGAAATGTGAAATTTAATGTTTTGGGTATACGTAATGTGTAGCAATGTGGGAGGAGTAGCAAAACACCCAAGAAGACAGAGTCCAAAATTCAACAAGACCTGAATACTCTGGAGATGTGGGCCGTTGCAAACAGGATGCAATCCAACAAAGATCAATGCACAGTCTTACATCTGGGCCACAACAATGTCAAGCACAAATACTGGATGGGGGATACGTTTCCGGGGAGTGGTGTGTGCGAAAGAGATCTTGGGGTAAGGGTGGACTGGAAACTGAATATGAGCAGTCAGTGTGATGCGGTGGCAAGAAAAGGCAAATTCAGTCTTGGGTTGTATCAAAAGGGCCACAGCATCGAAATCACAGGAGGTCACAGCCCCTCTGTAGACTGCCTGGGTCAGGCCGCACCTGGAGTCCTGTGTGCAGTTCTGGAGGCCTCACTTCAAAAAGGATGTGGACAAAATGGAGACGGTGCAGAAGGGAGCGACGAGGATGATCAGGGGTCTGGAGACTGAGCCCTACGGAGGAAAGACTAAGGGCCTTGGGAAGGTTTAGTTTGGTGTAGTGGTTAAGAGCCAGTTTGGTGTCGTGGTTAAGTGCGCAGACTCTAATCTGGGAGAACCGGGTTTGATTCCCCACTCCTCCACTCGCACCTGCTGATGTGACCTTGGGTAAGTCACAAGCTCTGGCACAGCTGTCCTTGAAAAAGAGCCGTTTGTGTCAGAGCTCTCTCAGCCCCACCCACCTCACAGGGTGTCTGTTGTGGGGAGGGGAAGGGGAAGGAGTTCGTCAGCCGCTCTGAGACTCCAAGTGAAGGGCGGGATATAAATCCAATCTCTTCTTCTTCTTCTTCTAGTTTGGAGAAGAGGAGATCGAGGGGGGGGCACGATTGCTCTCTTTAAACATTTGAAAGGCTGTCATTTGGAGGAGGGCAAGGAGCTGTTCCAGTTGGCAGCAGACGAGAGGACTCGAAGCAACGGGTTTAAGTTACATGCAGGAAGGTATCGGCTGGATATTAGGAAACACTTTTCCACGGTCAGAGTGGTTCAAAGTTGGAATCAGCTGCCTGGGGAGGTGGCGAGCTCCCCTTCACTGACAGCTTTCAAGAAGAGGCTGGAGGAATACTTGTCAGAGATGCTTTAGGCTGGTCCTGCATTGGGCAGGGGGTTGGTCTAGATGGTCTCTGTGTGGCCCCTTCCAACTCTAGGATTCTATGAGTCTATGTGAAGAAGGTGGCAAGCGGCACATGGGGAGGGGAGGGTGGTGGTGATGGATTGGGAGCGAAGCCACGGGAAAGTGGCATGAGGGGACCACACCGAGCACAGTCGGCCTTTCTTTCTGTCGCTGAGAAAGGGTGCCATTTTTATTTGACACATCATCAGGTGTTACATTCTGCTGAAAGCGATGCATGAGGCAAACCCGTCAGGTGTCAGAGCATCTCTGCAGAGAAGAGACATCAACCTCTGGCTGGTGTCCCTCACGTGGCGGTCGGGAGAAACTAGGAGTCCACGGTGCGCAGGTGGTCGAAGGCATGCGCCCATGTTGTGCTTCTCTCAGTCGTGTTAACATTCCACCAGCATCTCTTTAAGGGAAGCCGTTCAGCCGGAAAGTGGATTAGCATTTTGCAGCTGACGGATGACAAAGTCCGGACCTTGACGGCGGGCAGAGATAGATGTCTTAATGTCACCGAGGCCGGCTCCTCATAACTCATTCTGATCTCGGGGCCCTTGCAAAAGCAGAGATCGGATCAGTTAGGCACAGCGGCTGGCTTTAATTTATGTTCCAAGAAACTTTGGTCTCTCTTCTGGGTGGGCAACAAGGGCTCATTTCAGAAGGAGACGGGAGGAGTGTTTCCGAGGAAGTTTGGGCTTTCTTGCAGATGACCAGGGTTGACACGGGAGTGAAGACATACGAAGCTGCCTTCTGCGGAGTCACACCCCTCTGGGTCCATCAAGACAGTATTGTCTGCTCAGGCTGGCAGTCGCTCCCCTGGGTCTCACGGTGAGGCCTTTCCCATCACCTACTGCCTGGTCCTTTTAACTAGAGATGCCGGGGATTGAACCTGAGACCTTCTGCACGCTATATTTTTATAACTGTATACATGTGTCCAGGGGTCACTTCCTGCAAGAGCGCACAGGAGCGGAGCTCCGGCAGTAAGGATCCCAGGGGGCGGGCACATGCAACAAGCCCCGCCCTCTGCTCCCAGCAGCCCTCCGTCAGAGGAAGAAGCAGCCAGGTAAGCTGCAGAGCCCCCCCGCCCCCCCCGGTCCAAGACAGTCCAGTGGCACCTTCAAGTTTTAGTCAGGTACAAGCTCTCCCTCCTCCGCGAGGGCAGATCTGCACGTCCCCCCCCCAATAGCTAGCAATCCAAAACAGTCCAGTGGAGTCTGCCTGAGTGGTGGGTGTTGCCTTCTGACACACTTCCGGTGATGTCAGGGGGTGCGGCATATGCAAATGAGTTACACTAATGAGTTACGCTAATGAGCTCCTGCACCTCTTTTCCTACGAAATGACCCCTGCATATGACATGGCCTTATACTGAATCAGACTCTCAGTCCGTCGAGGTCAGTATTGTCTATTTGGGCGGACGCATCCTCGGGTCGCTCCCGAGGGCGCCTCGCCCGCCCGCGGTGGAGGAGGGAATCCACGCGAGCGGAGACCCAAACGAGCCCCTCAGAAGGGAGGGGCTTGGATCCGGGGCGCGTTAGGGCACACTAGGGGGGAGTCTCTTTCCCGGCCGAGCAGTCGGAGATCGAGACTCTCGCCATGCCCTGCCCCAATGGACCTTGCTGCGTGAGCGACCCCGTATGGGGTTTAGCGGAGCCACCAGACGTCACCGAGTGATAAAGCGAACAACTGATGAAATGAAAAAAGAAAAGATCGGCTAAACTGTGAGTTGTCAAATGCGAAGAAAAAGAATTAAGAGCGC
>NW_015170918.1:647641-667032 GCF_001447785.1 Gekko japonicus | reverse complement strand
GGCTGGGAACTGTGAGAAAAGCCGAACTGTGACAGCGAGAAAGTGCCTTATAAGCGCTTTTAAAAGTCAACAGTTGCGGAGGAAAATCCAGCGATGAGAATGGCAGCGTTTAAAAGTGAAACTGGAATTTAAAAAAAAGAAAAAATCCACTCTCAGAGCTAGAGATCTTTGGAAAGGGCATGAAAGAGCATGAAAGAGTGAAGATTTACAATATATGAAATGGAAGCGTTAACAGCGACCCGGAGGAGGACTGGAAAAGCCGGAGAGATGGAAACAGAAGAAGCCCCTCCATGAAATCGGGAATTTAAAAGAAGCCAGCACGCGAAGGAGCGGTTCTGAATGCGCCTCGAGGAAACTTTAACTAACAGAGCATCGAATGAACACTACTAATATACTAACATAGATAACACCTTTAACTGGTTTGAAGAAAGAAGTTTGACTGCACACAGAAGAAGCCTAAGAAGATAATTTGGACATTACTAACAGATTAATTTACAAGTTAATATATCACTCAGCTTTCTCTTTCTCCCACTATATACCCTCCCTATTTTTCTATCTAAGCGAAATACCTCTCCTTTTTAGGAGAGTAAATAAAGCCTTTATTAAACAAAAAGTATTGTCTATTCGGACCAGCAGCTGCTCCCCAGGGTTTCAGGCAGAAGTCTTTCACATTACCTTCTACCTAGTCCTCCAGTCAGAGGTGCTGGGGATTGGAGAGTCAGTCTGGTGTCGTGGTTAAGTGTGCGGGTTGTAATCTGGGAGAACTGGGTTTGATTCCCCACTCCTCCACTTGCACCTGGCTGGATGACCTTGGGCAAGCCATAGTTCTGATAAGAGCTGTCCTTGAAAAAGAGCCGTTTCTGTCAGAGCTCCACAGCAAACTGAAGCTCCAATACTTTGGCCACCCAATGAGAAGGGAGCACTCACTGGAGAAGACCCTGATGCTGGGAAAGATTGAAGGTCAAAAAAGACGGGGACGGCAAAGGATGAGATGGTTAGACAGTGTCACCGATGCAACGAACATGAAATTGAGCAAACTTCAGAGGAAGGCGTAAGACAGGAGGGCCTGGCGTGATGTGATCCATGGGGTCGCAAAGAGTCGGACTCGACTGTGCGACTGAACAACAACAAGCTCACAAAGTAGAATTTTTGCTCACAAGACTGCAAAGCTTAGAGGGAGCCTTAGTGGAAGGGCGTTGCTGACACGTGACGGCATGAATCACAAAAGAGGATGTGCAGGAGTCGGAACCTGAGATGGTTTGGCTGATGTTGCTGGGTCCACTGAGGGTGTTGCTAGGATCTACAGGAGAGCCAAGTCGGTTTCTTGGTTTGTTGCAGGCCTTGCTACCATGTGACTGTTCAGTAGTTTATCATTGTGGGTGAGAAGTTGTCTCAGTTTAGCAGGCTGTCTGTCAACCAGAAAAGGTCGGCCCCGAGTGCCTGCATGAGGGAAGTGTCACTATCCAGCATGGACTGTAGGTTGTGAAGAACGCATTGAACTGGCTTGAGTTGTGACCAGTGTTCCCTCTAGGCTGAGTTAGTGTGAGCCAGCTCACAGTTTTGTAGCCTCCAGCTCACACATTTTTGTCTCAGCTCAGGAAGGAGGGCTCCAGAGCAAATTAATTGATGCTGTAGCCAAATCACCTGCTCACAGCTTTAATGCCAGTAGCTCACAAAGTAGAATTTCTGCTCACAGGACTCCACAGCTTAGAGGGAACATTGGTTGTGACTCAAGTTGTGACTCCATACCGGAGTTCCAGATTTCAGCTGGGCTGTTTGTCTGAGCTGTTGCTTGGCTGCGTTCAACTTTTCGTCTCGCTAAGCCGTGCTGTCCTCTTTCAGGACGACCGTCTTCCGGGTATGTTGTAGGGCTCTGCTCCCGCAGAGTGCGGGGGGTTGGACTAGATGACCATCAAGGTCCCTTCCAACTCGAACATTCTATGATCTGGTGAGCGTTCGAGGGGCTCTTGGTGTGGCCTTTCACGGCTTCTCTGGCTTACCTTCCAGTGAGGAGATGGGGATGCTTACGGACAGTCAGCCTGCCAGAGATCCCTCCGAGCACGAAAAAAGAGACGCATCCTTTGTGCAGCAGTAAAATAATTTTATTTTATTTTTTTTAAAAAAGAGTCACCTGCATAGAAAACGGCAACTCCGGTATTGTTCCGAAAACAGCCTTTGATAGAGCAGTCTGAAGTAATATTTCAGCAGCAGATATCTTTTCAGACCCAGCTGATTGCATCTGAAGTGCATTCAGCGCATGAGAGCATGGAGCGGCGCATGCGTGGGGACGGCCGTGCTCTCTTCTGGGGTGAGCAGTCTCCTGCGTGCCAGTGCTCACAGCATTGTCTGATGTGCAGGAAGAGGATTGCCCAGCCCACGACTCGTGGTGCATTTGCCAGTGTACAGATTGTGTGGCTTTTCTGGACACAGTTCAGTGTTCCGTGGAGGCTGTCCACATGCAGAGATTTCCTGTTCGGTCCGTGAGAGGCTGTGGGTTTTGCCTGCCTGGGAATTCCAGCGTGCACTTTGCTTGCGCAGAGGGTATTTGCAGTCAGTTCCTTCTAAAAAGATTGTAAAATCATTTTCTTTCCAGAATTAGGAACATACCTCCATCTGATGCAGGGGGCTTTTGCTCTGAAATGCTTAAACCCCCCAAACCTTGTTGGTCTTTGTGCTGCTACTGGTCTTGAATCCTGTTGTTTTGCTGCAGATCAACATGGGTTTGTGTGTGTGTGTGTGTGTGTGTGTGTGTGTGCCAATGTTCCCTCTAAGCTGAGTTAGTGTGAGCCAGCTCACAGTTTTTTAGCCCCCGGCTCATACATTTTTTTGTCTTACCTCAGGAAGGGATGGCTCCAGAGCAAACTGATTGATGCAGTAACCAAATCGCCTGCTCACAACTTCAATGCCAGTAGCTCAGAAAGTAGAATTCTTGCTCACCAGACTCCACAGCTAAGAGCAGGGGTGTCACACCCGGAGGGCTTCTGTCAGGCCCGCCGGGGGCCTTCTGCACGTGACACGGGAAGTCTGCGATCTGGGATCAGCTTGTTCCAAAGAATCTTCCCTCTGACCTGATTCTGCTTTTGTACAGATAGATGTCAGAGCTATACGTCAATACAAATAAAATGGCTGTGATTTAGGAAAGGGCGCTGTGGCTCAGTGACAGAGCCTCTGCTTGGCATGCAGAAGGTCCCAGGTTCAGTCCCCGGCATCTCCAGTTTAACAAAGGACCAGGCGGTAGCTGATGTGAAAGACCTCTGCCTGAGACCCCGGAGAGCGGCTGCTCATCTGATAGACCAAGGGTCGGATTCGGTGTAAGGCAGCTTCATGGGTCCATGCGGATAGACATTTCGTTCTTGTTCGGATCTCCTACCCTTTTGTTAGTTTTTATTTTATGCTCCCTCTGGAGAGCTCTGCGTAGTCCACATGGGGCTCCCAGTTTGGTGTCGTGGTTAAGTGCGCGGACTCTAATCTGGGAGAACCGGGTTTGATTCCCCACTCCTCCACTTGCAGCTGCTGGTGTGACCTTGGGTCAGTCATAAGTTCTCTCAGAGCTGTTTTCTCAGGAACACTTCTCTCAGAGCTCTCTCAGCCCCACCTACCTCACAGGGTGTCTCTTGTGGGGAGAGGAAGGGGAGGAGATTGTAAACTGCTCTGAGTGAAGGGCGGGGTATAAATCCAATCTCCTTCCCCCACCCCCCCTTTTCCGGTTTCCTGTTTTGTGTGGCATCAGCAGCAGCAGCAGCAGAGAAGTTTCCAAAGTTTGGAATTTAAGTGGAGAGCCGTTGAGCAAAAACAGGTGAGTATCTGGTCAAGCCCAGTTGAACATGGAGCCGCCATGTGTACGTGTGTGCGTGTGCACTCATGTATGTGCGTGTGATGCATTTCCAATCATATTCACACAGGCGCGGCATTTCCTCCGTGCCGTCGGTTGCTCTGGGCCAAGCGGCCAGCGGCAACTTCCACACGCCTCTCGACCGCAAGCGGAAACTTTTATTATTCTGTGCCGAGAAGCAACACTTAATAACCCTCTGGAATCCGGGTCTCGCAGCGAATGGAGATGAGTTCATTATGTTTAGCCCACGAGGGACTTTTAAAATTAAGCCCCGGTTGACACAATTTCTGTTTTTAATGCAATTATGGAATGAAAAGGGTTCTGGAAGTTGTGGGTGAAGGAAGTTAGCACTCCCGGGTTAATAGTCAATAACAAACATTAATAACCAAGCAGTCAATCTTTGATAATTCTGAACAAATATTAATTGCATTCGGGAGTACAACTGGGAAATCTTTGGACTCCAATATATGAAAATGTGATTCTGGTTGAAGCGTGGCAGCTGAGCCGGCGTACAATCATTTCCGCGGAGAAACACGGAACCTGTTATTTCGGCAGCAATGGCTTTTCTTCTGGGGCCAAACAACCTTTTGAGGGGGAAAAATACCCTCGATTCATCGCGGCGGCCCAATATTCTTTCACAAAAGCTTTGTTTCCTTAGCAACAGCCACATTCTGGCTTCCTTCAATTAAACGGCGTAGGATCTTCTTTGCAACGAATCTATCAGGCCCTGTATGAATATGTCGTGTCACCGGGAAGGCTTTCAAGCCCTTTCTGGAGACGGGCATCGTAATTTATTTTTACAGCCCTTTTCTTGGCTTCCCGTTTCATCTCTGCCTCCCCCCCCCTTCAAACAATGCGCTGCCTCCTTCTTGGCGAGGGAACTGAAAGCATCTCTCGAAGATGGCCGGGCAGAGCTGGGCCGGAGGCAGATGCGGCAGAGGGGATTCAGGGCCCAGGGACTGCGGGGAAGGCTGTTAGGCGGCGAAGCGGGATGGCTTGTCTTGGGAGAGAGATATTTGCCTGCAGGTAGCTCGGGGATCGGAGAGCACTGTGGCAAATAGACCAAGCAGGAGTCTGGCGACAACTCATGCTTGTTTGCTGGCTGCATCTTATGTGCGTCGTGTGGGGTTTCTTCTGCCACAACCATCACGTACGGGTCCATCCACCATGGGGACCTGGTGGAGGGGAGGGGAGTGGCCGTGGAGAGGAGGGGCTGTGGTTCAGCGGCAGAGCATCTGCTGGGCATGCAGAAGGCCCCAGGTTTGGTGCTGTGGTTAAGTGCGCGGGCTCTCATCTGGGAGAAGCGGGTTCAATGCCCCACTCCTCCACGTGCAGCTGCTGGGCGACCTTGAGCAAGCCACAGCTCTCTCTCAGAGCTGTTCTCTCGAGAGTGGTCCTTGAAAGAGCTCTCTCAGCCCCACCGACCTCACACGGTGTCTGTTGCCGGGAGGGGAAGGAAACGGAGACTGTAAGCCGCTCTGAGACTCCTTTGGGTAGTGAAGGGCGGGGTATAAATCCAATCTTCTCCTCATCCTCTTCTTCTTCCTCTTCTTCTTCCTCTTCCTGTTTAGCGCGGGAAAGAGAAGGCTTAGAGGGGACATGCTTGCAGTCTTCAAGTATTAGAAGGGCTGTCATGTAGAAGATGGAGCAGATCTCTTCTCTCTTGCTCCGGATTGCAAGACTAGATCTAATGGGTGGAAATTACAAGGGAGTCGTTACCGGCTAAATATCAGGAGAAACTTCCTAACTGTAAGGGTATTGAGCAATGGAACAGTCTGCCTCAGGAGGTGGTGGATGCTCCTTCGCTGGATGTTTTCAAGCAGAGGCTGGACTTTTGAGTGTGTTGTAGGTATGTAGGCCTATGCCTTGTGTCTAAGAGCCACTGATGGACTTCTGCTCCGTATGCTTAACTCATTCCCTTATGAAGCTGTCCATGCTTTGTAGCCGCCGCCACATCTAGTCCAACACTCTGTGTCACACAGTGGCCAGAAATACCAGGTGCCATCAGGAGGTCCACCAGTGGGGCCAGGACATTAGAAGCCCTCCCACTGTTGACCCCCCCCCCAAGCACCAAGAAGACAGAGCATCACTTGCCCCAGAGCCCCTATCTATACCTTGTGGCTAACAGCCACTGATGGACCTCTGCTCCATATGCTTATCTAATTCCCTCTTGAAGCCGTCCATGCTTGTAGCCGCCACCACCTCCTGTGGCCGTGAATTGCACCTCCTGTGGCAGTGATTGCACCCTCAGCTTCAATGGGAGGTTTGATTGTGCAACTGCGGGTCAAATTCTTCCGAAGGAAATAGCCCCGCTTCCCCCCTGTTTTATCTGGTGTGTGTGACCGCACCCACAGTAATATACATTAAAATGGTGGTCACAGCCCAAGGATAGAATTAGCTGGGTAGAGTAGCATAAACATTCTTGGTCCTTGAAGGTAGATTCAGGTGGGTAGCTATGTTGGTCTGAAGCAACAGAACAAAGTTTGAGTCCAGTGGCACTTTTAAGACCCACAAAATTTAATTCTGGGTATAAGTGAGAACTGAGTGACTTAGCAAGAACCTAATATCTCTGTTAGGCCCTGGGGGTTTCCTGAGTGTTGCAATGACTTTTAATTCAGCAGTCTCCCATTCCAGTCTGCTTCTGAAATTCCTTTGCAAAAAGCCCAGCTACTTTGAGGTCCCCTACTGAGTGCCCTGGGAGTCTGAAATGTTCTCCTACAGGTTCCCAATTTTGTCATTCTTGATGTCCGATCAGTGCCCATTCATCCTTTGCCAGGAAGGACCTTTCTGTGTCAGTGTATCTGAAGAAGTGTGCATGCACATGGAAGCTTATACCCAGATTCCTTCTGCCCCAGAAGGTTGGGCCAGAACCAAATCAGAACAGTTTTCGGCTAAACATCAGGAAGAACTTCCTGATGGTTAGAGCTCTCAGTGGAACGGGCTTCCTCGGGAGGTGGTGGGCTCTCCTCCTTTGGAGGCTTTCAAGCAGAGGCTTAGATGGCCCCATCTGACAGCAGTGCTGGTTCTGTGAATTTAGGCAGATCACAAGTGGGAGGGCAGGAAGGGTTGCCTCAGTGCTTAGTTCTCGTGGCCCTGCCTTACACGCCCAGGGAAATGCCGATCACCACTTTGGGGTCAGGAAGCAGTTTTTCTCCAGGCTAGTTTGGCTGGAGATCTGTCAGCTATGCTGCCAAGAGTGTGGTGTATGTTTCTAATTGCTGTGCATTCCTTCCCATGCGCTTAATTGCATCTTAGCTGTAACGCATATCTCTCAAGGCCACTGGAGGAGTTGGTGTGTCTAGAATCCGTGAGAAGCTTCTTACCTTCCCAGCCTCTGCAGCCGTTAGTTCTCAGTCAAATGCCCGCGCCCTATATCCTATTATGCGCATAGGTAACCCGCCATTCCTAACAGTGTTCATGTTACTGCACCTATAGCTTTTCAATAAAAGTAAAACCTTCTTGCAAGCGTGTACTTCGTTGTTTTGCTGTGGATCCTGACAAAATCTTGGAGGATTCTTGTCATCTTCTGGACATGGAACAGCGGTCACTGTGGGTGTGGAGGGGGAGGCATTTGTGAATTTCCTACCTCGTGCAGGGGTTTTGACTAGATGACCCTGGAGGTCTCTTCCAACTCTATGACTCTAAGCATTCCCATAAGCAAGGGTCGGTCAAGGCAGACTTCCCTCCAGAGGGAATCGCAAAGGATAGGAGTGTTAATGAGAGGAAATTGGGCTTGAGGAGTGGGTACCTCACAACATGGGTCCCCGGACCCTAATCTCCTGCTCCAAGATACTATCAACCAGGGGTGGCCAACTTTTTATTCACGGAAACCTCCTTCAGAGTTATGAAAAAATATCCCAGGCCGCTTCATTCCTTCTAGCATGTGACAAAATTTTGTTCTGTCCTAGGAATGGAACAAACGCTAGAAATTGTATTAATTAATTCATTTATTAAATTTGATGTACCAGGCTGCCCTTCCCTACAAATAGGGCTCAGGGTGGCTTACAACAAATGATATACAATCTCATGCAAGCAACATTAAAACAATCCAATAAATAACAGCATGTAAAAACAGTATATATTAGGGGTTAAAGTTCTGCACTCCATTATTAAAGTTCTGCACTCCATTTGCCAGCAAATTTGGAAAACGCAACAGTGGCCACAGGATTGGAAAAGATCAGTATACATTCCAATCCCAAAGAAGGGCAATGCCAAGGAATGTTCAAACTATCGCACAATTGCACTCATATCACACGCTAGCAAGGTCATGCTCAAGATCCTACAAGCTAGGCTTCAACAGTACGTGGATAGAGAACTACCAGAAGTACAAGCTGGGTTTCGAAGAGGTAGAGGAACGAGAGATCATATTGCCAACATTCGCTGGATTATGGAGAAAGCAAGAGAGTACCAGAAAAACATCTACTTCTGCTTCTGACACTGTCTAACCATCTCATCCTTTGCCGTCCCCGTCTTCTTTGACCTTCAATCTTTCCCAGCATCAGGGTTTTCTCCAGTGAGTGCAAACATGTCTTTCAAATGCCGGGAAAGATGCCTGGCTTTAAAGTTTGATGCGAACGTATCAAGCAAGCTAGTACTGTGAAAGGGTCATTATGGCTCCTGATTCTGCCACTTTCTCCAGATACTTGGTGACATATCTCTGCAGGTCTGCTATTGGTTCACTGACTTCAGCCTTTGAGAAGTTCCTGGTGGTGATGCACTGTGCTAAAACTGATGCTGCTTTTGGAAGAGCAGTTCTTCAGAGCCTGTTTCTTCAAGACGACCTGCAGATAACATCAGGTACATGGCTCCCTAGTCATCAAATCACCGCAGACTGTGACTGCAGCCATGAAATTAAAAGACGCCTGCTCCTTGGGAGGAAAGCGATGGCGAACCTAAACAGCATGATAAAAAGTAGAGACATCACCCTGCCAACAAAAGTCCGCATGGTCAAAGCAATGGTATTCCCAGTAGTCATGTATGGCTGTGAGAGTTGGACTATAAGGAAGGCCGAGCGCCGAAGAATAGATTCTTTTGAACTATGGTGCTGGAGGAGACTCTTGAGAGTCCCTTGGACTGCAAGAAGAACAAATCAGTCAATCCTCAAAGAAATCAACCCTGACTGTTCCCTGGAAGGCCAGATAATGAAACTGAAGCTCAAATACTTTGGCCACCAAATGAGAAGGGAGCACTCACTGGAGAAGACCCTGATGCTTGGAAAGATTGAAGGTCAAAGAAGACGGGGACGGCAAAGGATGAGATGGTTAGACAGTGTCATCGATGCAACGAACATGAAGTTGAGCCAACTTCAGAGGACGGCAGAAGACCGGAAGGCCTGGAGAGAGCTCGTCCATGGGGTCGCGAAGAGTCGGACTCGACTGTGCGACTGAACAACAACAAAATTAGGGGTGTGCAAAAAAACCCCCAAACCTGGAATTTTTTGAGTTCAGATCTACTGAGCCTGAAAAATTTCGGTATTTGCCGATATTCCCGAAACACAGTACCAGTATGATACTGGTGTTCAGGAGTTATCGGACCAGCTGAATAATTCGGCTTAATAATCCCCCCCTTGAAGGGTTTTTTCCCCTCTGTCACTGAAGGGAAAGAAAATTGCCTTCCCTTCAATGAAGGAAGCCTGCCACCTCTGCGGTGCAACTCGAGGTTTAAAGTTTAAATCCCCCCCGAGTCATGCCACACAGGTGGCAGGCTCCCTTCATTCAGTGAAGGGAGCCCGATGGCTTTCAAGCTAGCCCCCCCCCCCCACCTTCCCTGGCCCGCCTGCCAAAGTGGGCCAGCTGGGGAAGGCCCTGGATGGAGGGGGGAGGCATTTAAATGCCTCCCTGTGCCTTCCCCTCACCCAGCAAAGGGATTCCCTGAATGGATGCCGAATATACGGCATCCATTTGGGGAATCCCTGTTTGGCCAGCCGAATCAGATTAGGGAATCTGTTTTGGCTTTAGGCAAGCCCGGATATCTTTTTTCCAGTTCGTCCAAACCGAACGCACACATCCCTAGTAGATGGCAGAGAAGTTCTCATCCAAACAGCACAGAAGAAAACAAAACAAAACACATATGTAATAAGAGCTTTTTTTGTTTGAAAAGATCTACAGCAGAACTCTTCATGGGCCTTCCAAGAGCTGCAGAGGCTACTTTGCTCCTGAGCTACCTGCCAGAAACCTCTGCAATAAATTGTACCGGTTCTGTCTGGCCAAGTTCCTCTCCTCCCTCTGTCTCCTTCCCTTCCCTTCCCCCCTGATGCTCCAGTGCCCTCAGCTTTCTGTGACTCCTGGAGGGCCATGAACATGCTCAGGTCCCATCTTGCTTTGGGGGGAGGGGCCACAGATCAGTGGAAGAGCCTCTGCTTTGCATGCGGAAGACCCCAGGTTCAATCTCCAGCATCAGGAAGGAATTGTTCTCCAGGCCAGTTTGGCCGGGAATACTGGAGGTTTTTTGTCATCTTTGGAGCATGGAACAGGGGGTCAGGAGGTATTTGTGAATTTCCTCCATTGTGCAGGGGGTTGGACTAGATGGCCCTGGAGGTCCCTTCCAACTCTGTGACTCTATGATTCTGTGATCTCCAATTAAAAAAAGGATCAGGCAGTAGGTGATGGGAAAGAACTCTGCCTGAGACCCTGGAGAGCTGCTGCCGGTCAGAGTAGACAATACTGACCCTGATGGACCAAGGGTGTGATTTAGTATAAAGCAGTTTCATATGTGTTTGGCAAGCGGCTGTGACTCAGGGGTCGAGCATCTGTTTGTCTTGCAGACGGTCACATTCCAGCATCTCCAGTTAAAAGGACCAGGCAGTAGGTGATGGGAAAGACCTTTGCCTGAGTCCCTGGAGAGCTGTAAAGAGGGGCCCTGGCTCAGTGGAAGAGCAACTGCTTGGCATGCAGGAGGCCCCAGGTTCAACCCCCGGCAGCATCTCCAGTTAAAAAGGACTAGGCAGGAGGTGATGGGAAAGACCTCCGCCTGAGACCCTGGAGAGCTGTGAAGAGGGGCCGTGGCTCAGTGGCAGAGCCTCTGCTTGGCATGCAGGAGGTCCCAGGTTCAATCCCCTGCAGCATCTCCAGTTAAAAAGGACTAGGCAGGAGGTGATGGGAAAGACCTCCGCCTGAGACCCTGGAGAGCTGTAAAGAGGGGCCGTGGCTCAGTGGCAGAGCCTCTGCTTGGCATGCAGGAGGTCCCAGGTTCAATCCCCTGCAGCATCTCCAGTTAAAAAGGACTAGGCAGGAGGTGATGGGAAAGACCTCTGCCTGAGACCCTGGAGAGCTGTAAAGTGGGGCTGTGGCTCAGCGGCAGAGCCTCTTCTTAGCATGCAAAGGTCCCAGGTTCAGTCCCCGGCATCTCCAGTTAAAAAAGACCAGGCAGCAGGTGATGGGAAAGACCTCCACCTGAGACCTTGGAGAACTGTAAAGAGGGGCTGTGGCTCAGTGGCAGAGCCTCTCCTTGGCATACAGAAGGTCCCAGGTTCAATCCCCGGCATCTCCAATTCAAAAGGACCAGGCAGTAGGTGATGGGGAAGACCTCTGCCTGAGACCCTGGGACAGGTGCTGCTGGACTGAGTAGACAATACTTGAGTTGATGGTCCAAGGGTCTGATTCGGTGTGAGGCAGCTTCATACGTATGTGTTTGTGTGTGTTGTTTAAATTTACAAATGGATACTTTAATGCACACCTTGGGAGTCTGCTGAGTTATTCGGAAACATTTCCCCCGCCTGAGCTTGGACCTCATTTGCTGCTTTTCTGGTAGGCATGAAGAATAATTTACGGGCAGAATACCTCCAAATGTTGTTTGTGGGTTGGGGGCTGTTTTTTCCCTGCCTGGCTTTCAGTCTTCTTAGAAACAGGTTGGATTGATTAACTGCAAGGTTTTGTATCCCTTCCGTCCAGGTAGCTGGCGACATTCCTCAATAAATGCAAAATCCAGATTTTTTGTTTTTAAATGCATCCATATTGGCGTTTCATTGTTTCTGCATTACGGAATGCTGAAGAGAGAAAACTTAATCACATTTGAGATAGTCCAGTAAAAACATCTGCTCGTTTGAATGGCCCAGGGCTTTTCTTGAATTGTTAGGTTCTTATTTACGGATTAACAAGAGAGGAACACACCGTCTTGAGTGGCAGTCGAGTGAAGCCGCTAACGGTGCTGATGGTTTGGGGAGGCCGCTTAGCTTGCCCCACTGGGACCCCAACCAGACTCTGGGGATCGGGTTCGGTTTGTTGCTTTGAGTTCCCTGATTCCAGTGCGGGCTCAAGAGCGGCCTGTCCTTGGGGAATTTAATTAAAGAGGTCAGGAGCAGACGTGCCCACCATAGGCCGGCTCCAGACTGGAGTCTGTGGTTCGTAACTGATTTATTAAGTATCATTTAGGATTGGATTAATTTGGGTCTCAACTGCCACCCTTCATCAAGATCAGAGCTTGCTACCCTCCCCATAAATCTTCTCTTGAAGAGGCCTTGGGGGGGGGGGGAGAAAACTTATTCCACTCATCCCTGATTAAAAGCTTTCCAGCCCATGGGGGAAAATAATTGCTGTCAGACTCTTCGGCATGGCTACCAAAGTGAAGGGTGAAGAAACCAGCAAGGCAATTTGCCGGCTGTAAAAAAATAAATCTCCTGCTAATCATGCTTGATTCTTATTTTTTTTTTACCTGATACACATTATGTCATCTCTTTGTTCTGCTTTGCTCTTTATTTGATTTACTAGAAGGCCCAACAATTGATTGGCTACCTCCAATCAGGCTATGAAATTAAAGTTTACATTCTCATTTACCTTCCTCTTCAGACATCTTCCAAATGACCCTTGCGTGTTCAGTCTCTTTCTGTGAACAATTTACAAGCTCTACCATTCCTAGACCCCTGAAAACTAACCTTTCAGTTCACTCACAGAGGCTCAGTGTTTGCCAGCATTCTGTTGGATCAAGCTCTGGACATTTAAAAAATGTGTGAAAGTTTAATGAACAAAAATAAAAAGAGCACACATGGTCTGTTCAAGCATCAGGCTGAGCAAGACTGCAAAGAAAAGGTGAAAGCACAAGCCTCTCACTCTGCATTTGGTGCTTATCGTGAACAATATTTAATCAGGATGAGCACGTATTCCTTGAAGTTGCAGTCAGTGTTCCCTCTAAACTGAGTTAGTGTGAGCTAGCTCACAGTTTTTTAGCCTTCAGCTCAGACATTTTTGTCTTAGCTCAGGGAGAATGGCTTCAGAGCAAACTAATTTATGCAGTAGCCAAATTGCTCACTCACAACTAGCTCACAATGAAGAATTTTTGTTCACAAGACTCCACAGCTTAGAGGGAGCACTGGTTGCAATATTTAGAAGTCCATCATTACCTTAGTACTCAGAGATGAGAGCTTCTCCCCATTGTCCCTCTCCACACAGGCAAGATGGAATCCAAGGACCTGCATGTGGATTGCTTGCTTATTTACAAAAATTATGCCCCATTTTTCTACCCTCAAAAGGGCCACCAAAGGGCCTAACAATTAAAAAAACCCATATACAATAAAAACCACATCTTAAAAGAGAAAGCCAGTTTGGTCGAGTTTTTAGGAGTGTGGACTCTAATCTGGGAGAACTGGGTTTAATTCCCCACTCCTCCACATGGAGCTGCTGGCTGACCTTGGGCAAGCCACAGTTCTCTCAGAGCAGTCCTCAAAAGAGCTCTCTCAGCCCCACCTCCCTCATGGGGTGTCTGTTGTGGGGAGGGGAAGGGGAAGGAAATTGTAAGCCACTCCAAGACTCCAATCTCCTCCTCCTCCTCATTCAAATCATTAAAACCAACAAAACCAAGTCATTACAGCAATTAAAACCAAAGCTAAATTAGACATACAAACCCCATAAAAAGCAGCAATTAAAACATTAGGCAGCAGGGGAGGATCACTGAGGGAAGGCTAAATGATGGCTGGAGAAGTGGACCGATGAGTCTCCCTGGGAGAATGCTCCCAAGTTTTCGGGCCATGACTGAGAAGGCCCTCTGGGTCTCTTCCTCTGCTTTCATTGAACTCATAAGAACATAAGAGATGCCAGTGTTGGATCAGGCCAAAGGCCCATCCAGTCCAACACTCTGTGTCACACAGTGGCCAAAAATAGCAGGTGCCATCAGGAGGTCCACCAGTGGGGCCAGGACACTAGAAGCCCTCCCACTGTTCCCCCCCCCCCAAGCACCAAGCACCAAGAGGCTTATCTAATTCCCTTATGAAGCTGGCCATTCTTGTAGCCACCACCACTTCCTGTGGCAGTGAATTCCAAGTGTTAATCACTCTTTGGGTGAAGAAGTACTTCCTTTTATCTGCTCTAACCCGACCAGGAGCTAAGGCATGGCAGGGAAGATCTGTTCAGGGTTAAGGAGGGGGGGTCTCTGTTCTTGTTGACTAGAGGAATTGACTATTCCAGTTTTTTTAAAAAAAAGTATACCCATTCTATATCCTCTAAATGGTTTCTGGTGTCGAGAGGCCAAAGAAGATTTACCATCGTCTGATGTGTGAAATATCAGTCCCGGGGTTGCAGAACCCTTTGTGGCTCTCCGATCCCTCATTTTCGCTGCTTTCTTCGCCCCCGTTAGGGAAGCTTATGCACTCGGGTGGCGCCATCGCTCTTGCCCAATGCAAATCAGAGAAAATCCATGTAAATGTGATGCAGCATTATGCTCGAGATTTACATGCGCTGGCATCACCGAAGCCAGGAGTTATGGGCCACCAGGTAGTCCTAGCTCTGATGAGTTATGCACGTGGACTCTCGGGCCAAGTCTGTCAACATGACTTATGCAGAACGAGGCCCTCCTTGGTGCTCGTAAGAGTGCGGGGACTTCCCGTTTATTTGCTTCCAATCTCAAACTCTCCCTTGGTTGAAATGTGCAAGGGGCTGCCACGGTTAATTTACAGTCCCAGAATAATTTGCCTGCTGTTGCATCCTTCTCTCAACCTTTTATATACCCATTTGTCAGCCAGAAGGATCATTCTTGGTCTGTATTATTCCACTCAACCAAAGGCTCTCTTTATGTTATCATCTGGCCATTGTTGCCTAATTGGAGCACATGACCTCAGTCACACCCCAGACTGTCTCATGGGGTCCCTTTCTGTGGCAGGCCCTCTGTCTTCTTGGGAACCTTCCCCTCCGAGGAACCCTAGCTGCATTTCTGAGGAGTGCCTTGTGGGCGTGCCCAATTGGAAAAACCCCTCCCTGACTCTAGTTACGGTGCTGGTTTTGACCTAGAAGTGGCTAGGGTGTGGAGCAACGCTCCCTCTAAGCTGTGGAGTCTTGTGAGCAACAATTCTACTTTGTGTTTGTATTCTTTTTTTTAAAACACTTTTTTTTTCATTTCAGTCTAATTACAAACATTTCATTATCTCAGATTATACAAATTTTTAGAGTCAATGCATCCAATTACATGTCTTATGTCAAATAAAAGCTATTTTCTCTTTTCCTTTTCTCATCATATTTTAACAAGTTTTATCCAGTTGTAAACCCTTAACCATCTTTTATCTTGTACTTTTTGGTCTTTATCCTGCAGTATTAAACTCAAATTGTCCATTTGTGCTAACTCAAGGAATTTTATTATTAGGTCCTCTTTCGAGGGTATTTTGTCCATTTTCCAATTTTTAGCCACTAAAATTCTCGCAGCTGTTATGATATATACTAATATACATCTTGCTTGCTGTAACCTTTTGGGATTATATTTAATAGATAAATTTCAGGTGCTAACAGGACATCTAGATTTAGTATTTCAAAAATAATATCATGTACCATTTTCCAAAACTTTTGCATTTTACTGCATTTTACTCACTACTTTGTGAGCTACTGGCACTAAAGCTGTGAGCGAGCGATTTGGCTGCTGCATCAATTAGTTTGCTCTGGAGCCCCATCCTTCCTGAGCAAGGACAAAAATGTGTGAGCCGGAGGCTAAAACACTGTGAGCTAGCTCACACCGACTCAGCTTAGAGGGAACACTGGTGTGGAGATGGGTCAGCTGGGAAACCCAGCTCCTCGTCCCCAGTCAATGGGTAGAAGAAGAAGAAGAAGAGATTGGATTTATACCCCGCCCTTCACTTGGCGTCTCAGAGCGGCTTACAAACTCCTTTCCCTTCCCCTCCCCACAACAGACACCCTGAGAGGTAAAAGAAGAAGAAGAAGAGATTGGATTTATACCCCGCCCTTCACTTGGAGTCTCAGAGCGGCTGACAAACTCCTTTCCCTTCCCCTCCCCACAACAGACACCCTGTGAGGTGGGTGGGGCTGAGAGAACTCTGACACAAACGGCTCTTTTTCAAGGACAGCTGTGCCAGAGCTTGTGACTGACCCAAGGTCACATCAGCAGGTGCAAGTGGAGGAGTGGGGAATCAAACCCCGGTTCTCCCAGATTAGAGTCCGCACACTTAACCACTACACGAAACTGGTTTGCAAAAAAAAAACTGTCCCCAAAAAAAGAGGAGACAAAATAAAACCCGTTTGTGTGATTTATGAAACCCGGACAGAGGAAAATAATGGCGAGCGCACTTCTTGAAGAAACCTCGCTGCGTCTGCCTTTGGTGTGCGAGGTCTGGGGTTTATGGGGCCTCTGTGAGCCATTTGGTGCAAATCTCCTTCCGTTTCCAGCAGGCAACCTCACCCGTGTGCTAAAGTTGTGTTTGAAATGCAAGGAGGAGATGCGTCACCTGCCAGGCATGACAAATCTCGGAGACCAGCGACTGGGGATGCTCTTTTTTCGATGCTGTGACGTTAAGCAGACGGGCTCAAAGCAGCTGTGCAATGGGGTGGGGTGGGGTGGGGTGGGGGGAGAGCACTGCGGAAGGTGGCATTCTGCGCCACCTTCCGATGCCGGCGTTAAACCTGCACTTGTTGTTGTTCGGTCGCACTCTTCCCGACCCCATGGACCACATCACGCCAGGCCCTCCTGTCTTCCGCCGTCCTCCGGAGTTTGCTGAATTTTATGTTCGTTGCATCGATAACACTGTCTAACCTCATCCTTTGCATCAATAACACCTCATCCTTTGCCGTCCCCTTCTTCTTTGACCTTCAGTCTTTCCCAGCATCAGAGAGTCAGTTTGGTGTAGTGGTTAAGTAAAGGTAAAGGTAAAGGTTTCCCTTGCTCGAAAGCCAGTCGAATCCGACGCTAGGGTTGGGGTTTCTCATCTCCATTTCCAAGCCGAAGAGCCAGCGCTGTCCGAAGACATTTCCGTGGTCATGGGGCCGGCATGACTAAACACCAAGGTGCATGGAACGCTGTGGTTAAGTGCGCGGACTCTAATCTGGGAGAACCGGGTTTGATTCCCCACTCCTCCACTTGCACCTGCTGGATGACCTTGGACAAACCATAGTTTTGTCAGAGCTGTTCTTGAGAAAAGAGCAGTTTCTGTCAAGAACTCTCTCAGCCTCACCTACCTCTCAGGGTGTCTGTTGTGGAGAGGGGAAGGGAAAGGAGCTTGTAAGCCGCTCTGAGACTCCTTTGGGTAGTGAAAGGTGGGGTATAAATCCAATCTCCTCCTCCTCCTCCTCTTCTTCTTAATAGTTCTGCCAAAAGCTGTTCTTGAAAAAAGGGCATTTTCTGCCAGAGCTCTCTCAGCCCCACCTACCTGACAGGGTGTCTGTTGTGGGGGGGGGAAGGAAAAGGAGTTTCTAAGCCACTTTGAGACTCCCTTGGGTAGTGAAGGGCAGGGTATAAATCCAATCTCCTCCTCCTCCTCCTCCTCTTCCTTTTTCTTCCAGTGAATGCTCCGTTCTCGGCACAGAGGTGGGCAAAACATGGGCCTGTGATTTCAGTTGGCATTACTGTCTTCCTGGAAAGCAGCACAAAATCTTTGGGCCGTGACAAAAATGGACATGTTGTTCCTTCCCCCCAAAGGTTGGGCTTTTCTAAGGCCTTCGTGTTTATGCTAACACGTTCCCAAGCATCATTGTGCATCATGTCCCACATGACAACTTCTTTGTGCTGTACTTTTATTTGTTTTTTTGGTTGTTTAATTATGTGCTTAATTCATGTGTCACGTGGTGCTGGGGAAGTGTTTAACCGTTACTGCGGATGCCCAAAAGGACAAGTCTGTGGGCTCTGAATCTGAATCAGACCTTTAGTCCATGGACTGAAACTGAATCAGACCTTTAGTCCATGGAGCATTGTCTTCTCTGATTGGCAGCGGCTCTCCAGGGTCTCAGGCAGAGGTCTTTCTCATCATCTACTGCCAGATCTTTTAAGTGGAGATGCCGGGGATTGAACCTGGGACCTTCTGCATGCCAAGCAGAGGCTCTGCCACTGAGCCACAGCCCCTCTTCACAGCTCTCCAGGGTCTCAGGTTGAGGTCTTTCCCATCACCTGCTGCCTGGTCCTTTTTAACTGGAGATGCTGGGGATTAAACCTGGGACCTTCTGCATGCCAAGCAGATGCTCTACCACTGAGCCACAGCCCCTCTTGACAGCTCTCCAGGGTCTCAGGCGGAGGTCTTTCCCATCACCTACTCCTTGGTCCTTTTTAACGGGAGGTGCTGCCAGGGATTGAACCTGGGACCTTCTGCATGCCAAACAGAGGCTCTGCTGCTGAGCCACGGCCCCTCTTGACAGCTCTCCAGGGTCTCAGGTTGAGGTCTTTCCCATCACCTGCTGCCTGGTCCTTTTTAACTGGAGATGCTGGGGATTAAACCTGGGACCTTCTGCATGCCAAGCAGATGCTCTACCACTGAGCCACAGCCCCTCTTGACAGCTCTCCAGGGTCTCAGGCTGAGGTCTCTCACATCACCTCCTGCCTGGTCCTTTCAACTGGAGATGCCGGGGATTGAACCTGGGACCTTCTGCATGCCAAGCAGAGGCTCTGCCACTGAGCCACAGGCCCCTCCACTAAATCAAGGCTGAACTCTCCTTAGAAGCTAAAATGACCAAACTGAGGCGATTGTATTTTGGTCCCATCATGAGAAGACAAGACTCCCTGGGAAAGGCAATCATGCTAGGAAAAGAGGAAGACCCACATGAGATGAATGGACTCAATCAAGCTAGGTTCCTCAGTTTGCAACAGGCTTCCCAAGTACTTACCGTGATTCGGTGGGGGACAAAGACGTCTTCGCAGGATCATTCCTGCGGGGACAACAGACGCGCCGCACCATGCCACTGCAAGGAAGTGACGCCGGGCGACGCTCTGGCAATGGGGCCAGAAACTCGATGATACCATTGAGTTTCCAGCCCCATTGCCAGAGCGCCGCCCAGTGTCATTTCCTGGCGACAGCATGGTGTGTTACAGGGAGATATGTTCCGGGCGGGGAGCATGTGTCCCCTGCCGGGTTGCGGTATGTACTTGGCAACCCTAGTTTGCAAGAGCCGAGCAAGGGCGTTGACAATAGGGTGTTGTGGAAGTGCATTAATTCGTAGGGTTGCCATAAGTCAAAAGTGCTCTCTCACGCACACCCCTCTCACTTAGGGTTGCCAAATCGGACTTACCTCGCCGGCGGGGGACTCTGGGGTGGCTCCCGGAGTGTGCGCGCGCCGCATGTACGTCACAGGGAAGTGACGTCATGACGCCGGGCACGCTGGGGGCGGGGCCACAGGCATTTGAGGGGAAAACTCTATGTTTTCCCCTCAAA
>NW_015170918.1:637786-647442 GCF_001447785.1 Gekko japonicus | reverse complement strand
GGGGGGGGGGGAGGCATGAGAGAGATTTGTAACATTAGGCCTGGGGTGGAGAGGGTGGACAAAGATAATTTTTTCTCCTTCTCCCAGAATAACTAGAGACTAAGGGCATCCAATGAAACTATTGGGCAGTAGGGTTCAGGATGGATAAAAGGAAATACTCCTTTACACAGAGAGTGATTTAAATGTGGGATTTGCTGGCAGAGGATCTGGTGATGGCCACATGAATAGACAGTTTTAAAAGGGGATTAGATACATTCATGGAGGATAGGTCTATCAGTGGCTACACATTCCTCCACATTCACCTCCACATTCAGGGACACTAATCCTCTGAATCCCAGAATCAGGAAGCAACATCACGGGAAGGCCACAGCCTCTAGGCCCTGTTGTTGGCCCTCCAGAAGAACTGGTTGGCCTCTGTTTGAGACAGGATGCTGGACTAGATGGACCTTCACTGGTCTGACCCAGCAGGGCTCTTCAGGGCTCCTCAGCCTCTCTGCCCTGTTGTTTGCCCTCCAGAGGAACTGCTTGGCCTCTGTTTGAGACGGGATGCTGGACCAGATGGACCTTCACTGGTCTGACCCAGCAGGGCCCTTCTGATATTCTTCTCAGGGGAAGGTTTTGGCCTCTGTGCCCTGTTGTTGGCCCTCCAGAGGAACTGGTTGGCCTCTGTTTGAGACAGGATGCTGGGCTAGATATACCGTTGGTCTGACCCAGCAGGGCTCTCCTTATGTTCTTATCAGGGGAAGGCCTCGGCCTCTCTGCCCTGTTGTTGGCCCTCCAGAGGAACTGGCTGGCCTCTGTTTGGGACAGGATGCTGGACTAGGTGGACCCTCACTAGTCTGACCAAGCAGGGCTCTTCTGATGTTCTAATGAAGGCCTCGGCCTCTGTGCCTTGTCGTTGGCCCTCCGGAGGGACTGGGTGGCCACTGTGTGAGACAGGATGCTGGATTAGATGGATTCTCATTGGTCTGATCCAGAGGAACTGGTTGGCCACTGCGTGAGACAGGATGCTGGCCTAGCTGAACCACTGGTTTGATCCAGCAGGGCTCTTCTGCTGTTCTAATGAAGTCCTTGGCCTCTGTGCCTTGTTGTTGGCCCTCCGGAGGAACTGGTTGGCCTCTGTGGAAGACAGGATGCTTGGCTAAGTGTACCGTTGGTCTGATCCAGCAGAGCACTTCTGATGTTCTTATTCGGGAAGGCCTTGACATCTGTGTCATTTTTGTTGGATGTCCAGAGGAGCTGTTGGGGGGCTTACCTTCATCTCCCCCACCCCCTCTTCTCTCCAAAGTGGAAGCTGCTCAGACAAGTCCCGCTTAACCCCCTGCTGCCTGCCTGCGCATCATGGCTGTTTTCTCTGCTTCCTCTATTTATATCGCAGGGCGCTATTTTAAGATGGAGCGGGTTTGCTTTGCTGTCACTTTTCCCAATTAAGATTTTTGTAAGTCACAGCTGTCAGTGATGAGGACACAAATGGTGGTGGCAGCGGCGGTGGCGGCCGGGGGGGGGGGAGAGGTTGACGCTACAAGCTCCTTGAAGGAAGGGCAAGATACAAATGTATCCAAAACAGACTGAAATGGTTGGAATGAGATTAATTAATTAATTAATTAATTATTGTGTGGCATTATGTGTAGTATAGCCAGGAGATCCTAAGATTGTCAGGCAGCCCAAAGTTTTATATCACATTCTACCTCTTTTAGTGGTGAGTTAGACTTATTTTGGGGGGGGGGCTGAGAGAGCTCTGTAAGAGTTGTGACTGGCTCAGGGTCGCCTCGCTGGCTTCGTGTGGTGGAGTGCAGAACTGAACCTGGTTCAAATTAGATGTTTTCATCAGTCAGGAGTTTGTAGTGGAGAGGATCAGATTGTTTGCCCTCTCCTCTTTGGTGAGGGTGTTTTCAATTGGCAGGGAGAGTCAGTTTGGTGTAGTGGTTAGGAGCGCAGACTCTAATCTGGGAGAACCGGGTTTGATCCCCCACTCCTCCCCATGCAGCTGCTGATGTGACCTTGGGTCAGTCACAAGTTCTCTGAGCTGTTCTCTCAAGAGCAGTCCTCCAAAGCGCTCTCTCGGCCCCACCCATCTCACAGGGTGTCTGTTGTGGGGAGGGAAAGGGAAAGGGGATTGTAAGCCGCTCTGAGACTCCTTCGGGTAGTGAAGGGCGGGGTGTAAATCCAATCTCTTCTTCTCTCTCTTTTGTTCTGTACGGCCAACCACTTTTTAAAGATGTTTGGTGGGTGCCAGGAAAGGTCTTGGTGGGCGTCCACGGGAACCACCTTGTTGACCCCTGATCCATGCACTTTCTTGGCACCAAGGATAATCTTACAAACCTCTACCATGCCCCACCGGAGTCACCTTCTCTCTACCGTGAAAAGCCCCAACCTCCACAGGGAGTTTCCTTGCAGGGAAGGTTGCCCTTTTCTGCACCTTTGCTAGCTCAGTGGTCCCTTTTTCGAGACATCAATTGGCAGAATGGGCCGCAGTGCGTTGGATCATAAAAGCCAAATATCTTTAGAAAGTTGGTCCGGCTTTTGCCACTGACTGTCCACTGGAGATCTGATTGGCTGAACAGAATTAATCCTTCTGTCCAATCTCCTCCTCCTCCTCCTCCTCTTCTTCTTTGGTGTAGTGGTTAGGTGCACGGACTCTAATCTGGGAGAATTGGTGTTATTGATCGTTTTTAGATGTACTGTATTAATTTTTATTGGTTTTTAATTGTTGTAAGCCGCCCTGAGCCGTTTTGGCTCCAATAAATAAATAAATAAATAAAAATAAACTGGGTTTGATTCCCCACTCCTCCACATGCAGCTGCTGGTGTGACCTTGGGTTAGTCACAAGTTCTCTCAGAGCTGTTCTCTCATGAGCAATTCTCTCAGAGCTCTCTCAGCCCCACCTACCTCACAGGGTGTTTGTTGTGGGGAGGGGAAGGGAAAGGAGTTTGTAAGCTGCTCTGAGACTCCTTTGGGTAGTGAAGGGCAGGGTATAAATCCAATCTCCTCCTCCTCCTCTTCTTCTTCCTCTTCCTCCTCCTCCTCCTTCTCTTCTTCTTCTTCTTCTTCTTCTTCTTCTTCTTCTTCTTCTTCTTCTTCTTCTTCTTCTTCTTCTTCTTCTTCTTCCATTTTCTTTGCCTCCTGTGGAAATGTGCCATTGTGCAGCTGGCCCACGGCCGTCTGTGCCCACAGACACCGCTGACGCACCCCTGTTTTATTTTTACTGATGATTTCCCTGCCTGGTTTGAAGAGGCCGCGTGTGGCCCGAGACTCCGACGAAGCGCTGCACTCGGAGAATGGCTAAACGGTTTCGGCGGGGAAGAAGGCAGCGCCGGTGACAGACCCGTCACTGGAAGAGAAAGACGAATAGCAGAAAAATGCATTTTTACAACCCTGGCAGAGCGCGGCAAAATACATTATATTCTGTTTCATTGTGTTCCCTTTTTGCTTCGATTTGTCATGTAGCTCTTCAGGAGCCGGCGTCGAGAAATTGAATTCCATTTCTGACTCATTCCTCTGCTGTTCCTATTTGCGTTTGTCATCGCCCTGACCACCTCCACGAACTTCGCCGAGCCTTGAGATGTGGCCTCGGTTTGTGTGTGTGTGTGTGTGTGTGCATTGTTTGTGTGTGCGCTGACGCACTTTCCGGAATTTGTGCTTTTGGAGGTTTTATTCCAGGGCCCTAGCAAGCAGGTGTCTTCAGGTTACGGAGGGTTTTTCAGGTTACAGATGATTGAGGGGCGACATGATCAAGGTTTACAAGATTCTGCATGGGATAGGGTATTTCCCCCCTTTCTCACAGTACAAGCACTCCTGGGCAGGCACTCAATGAAGTTATTGAGCAATAGGCTTAGATGAAAAGAAATACTTCTTCAGCCAAAAAGTAATTAACACGTGAAATTCACTGCTGCAGGAAGTGGTGGCAGCTACATGCATAGGCAGCTGTAAGAGGGGATTGGATAAACATATGGAGCAGAGGTCCATTGGTGGCTATTAGTCACAAGGTATAGATAGGAGCTCTCAGTCTAGGGCAAGGGATGCTCTGTATTCTTGGTGCTTGGGGGGGACAACAGTGGGAGGGCTTCTGGAGTTCTGGCCCCACTGGTGGACTTCCCAATAGCACCTGGGTTTTGGCCACTGTGTGGCACAGAGTGTCGGCCTGGATGGGCCATTGGACTATCTATCTATCTATCTATCTATCTATCTATCTATCTATCTATCTATCTATCTATCTGTCATTAAAGTGTTGGACTACCTGTATGGCCCTTTCCAACTCTGTGATTCTCTGATTCTATAGGCTTGACTTAACATGGCTTCTCTTACGTCCTTATGTCTGGGGCAGTGATACTCGGTATTCTTGGTGCTGGGGGGGGGCAACAATGGGTGGGCTTCTGGAGTTCTGGTCCTGCTGGTGGGCCTCCTGGTGGAGGGTTTGGGTTTTGGCCCCTGTGTGACACAGAGTGTTGGACTGGATGGGCCATTGGCCGGATCCAACATGGCTTCTCTTACGTTCTTATGTTCTTATATCTCCCGGTGTGCCATCTGTGGCTCTCAGACAGTTGTCTGCTGGCTCTCCCACTGCTTAGGGTGGCCTGTCTGGTATCGACCAGAGCACAGGCCTTCCCATCATGGGTCCAGCTCCATAGACCAGGTGGAGGGGACCCTCCTGGGAGATGTTCAAGACTGCCTCAGGAGGTGGTGGCTGCTCCTTTGCTGGATGTTTTCAAGCAGATGCTGGATGACCATCTTTCGGGTATGTCGTAGGGCTGTCTTTTGCCTATGCTGCTGCAGAGTGCAGGGGGTTGGACTAGATGACCGGCAAGGTCCCTTCCAACTCTAACGTTCTATCATTCTATAAGTGCTGCAATCGCATTTGAATGGGCAGGCCTTTTTTTAAGGGGGAGGAGTTTTGTAGCTTGTTGTTTTATGTTTTGTTTTTAAACTGAATTCCCCCCCCCAACTATTGTCAGCCACTTTGAACCACAAGGAAAGGTGGGATGTGAATATTTTAATAAATAAATAAATAAGCAAACAAAGAAGCAGATCTGGTAGTCTTTAGGCAGTGGCTGTAGATGGACACTTGTCAGGGATGCTCTAGGCTGAACCTTCATTGGGGGTGGGGGGGTGGGGCTAGATGGCCTGTGTGACCCCTCCCAACTCTCTGGGTGGGGTCAGACAACATGCTGGGAGCTGTTTAAATTGCTCCGGCCCCAATGTGTTTTTTTTAACCTGGAGAATCGCAATCACACTCACGTCCTTGTTCCGGATCGCTGCGCAGCCACATCGTTCCCACCAATGTTCCCCCTAAGCTGTGGAGTCCTGTGAGCACAAATTCTATTTTGTGGGCTACTGGCATTAAAGTTGTGAGTTAACGATTTGGCTGCTGCATAAATTAGTTGGCTCTGGAGCCCTCCTTCCTGAGCTAAGACAAAAATGTGTGAGCCAGAGGCTAAAAAACTGTGAGCTAGCTCAAACTAACTCAGCTTAGAGGGAACACTGGTTCCCACCGTCCAGACGCGGGAGCATGCGTCGCTGTTGTTTTTCTCTTTCTCTCAGTTTGGGCATGCACACAGGCAGCCATCTGTAAAATTAAAATTTTTGCGCGTGCGCAGAACAGCAATTTCCACTTCAACCCGACTGCTGTAACACTTCTCTTTAAACTTTAAAGGACCACTTCCCTTTAAACATTTACCCTGAAAATGGCCTCCGTGAGATCCCGAACTCGTCTAAATGCTAAAACTAGGTACCATTTAAACATCGTTTTTAATAACGCAGTGGCAGACCTCCGCCTATGCGCACACCGTCAATGCTTTTTAAAAAATGGCAGGCGAAAAGCGGAAGCCTCGGGCAGCTTTCGAGCGGGGAGGGGGTTTAAACCGAAAGTGCCACGACACTGCAGGAGTGATCAGATGTCAGAAAAGTGCGGCTGGAACTGGAGAATCAGGAAAACGCCACTTGGGGACCTGGTATCAAAATACTCCGGGTTAAAGCGGTTTTGAGCCGGAAGGCGACGGCTGGGGACGGGAGGCAGATGGTGACTGTGTGATCGCGCAGATAAAATCCGTTTCTGAGGTGGGCCGAAAGCGGACTAAACGGCCCGTCTGAACGCACCCTCTGTGATTCAATGAAAGGGAAAAGGCCCCTTAGGAAGAAGAGGGCTTCCCAAAATCCGGCCTAGGGAGGCCTCATGTACAGGGTTGTTTCCTCCGGTGGGAAGGGAACAGACAACCACGGTGGGGAGTGTCTGTCAATAGCAGCTACCCAAAAAGTTTATGTTGTGAACAGCAGAGGAATGCTGTGTTTCTTCAGACTGGACTGTTCTTTATTTCAGCATCTGTCGCTTGCCTGGCTGGCTTTTGTAAACTGACCGGAGCCACTGTCGGGAGTGGGAGAGACGGGGCACGAAAGTTTCGATCAATAAAAATAAATCCAGCCTTCATGCACGGAGGTTCTGTACCTTTAAATAACCCAGCCATACAACTTGGGTGGGGGTGTCACCTGGATGTCCCAGGCGAGCCCGATCTCACAAGATCTCGAAGCTAAGCAGGGTCAGCCCTGGGTAGTTCGTGGGTGGGAGACCACCAAAGAAGTCCAGGGTTGCTACGCAGAGGCAGGCAAGGACAAACAATCTCTCTTTGCCTTTTCTTGACCTGGATGGCCTAGGCTAGCCTGATCTCAGGAGCTAAGCAGGGTCGGCCCTGGTTAGTACTTGGATGGGAGACCAACAAGAAAGCCCAGGGTTGCCTACGGACAGGCAGACAATGGCACACCATGAGGAATTTCAGATTACCCCTTTTAACCCGTTTTGAAGCTGTTTTTGATCCGTCATAGAGTAAACCGGTATAGGGCTGCCATTTCACACATGGCTTTCCCCATCCGGTAAAGAGCTGGATCTGAAGCGGTTTGCCATTTCAGACTGCACCGCTTTTCCCCCGCTGTTTTTCGCCCACGCAGGTGATCTTCGGCTTTTTTTTTTTGAACGTTCGCTTTATAGCGGTATAACGCTATAGCACTATAACAAAACACTCCATGCATTCCAATGGGGTTGATATACTGCTGTTCCGTTATAGCGTTATAGTGCTATAGCGCTATAACGCTATAAAGCAAACTTTTTTTAAAAAAAGCTGGAGATCGCCCGCGGGGGCGAAGAACGGCGGGGAAAAGCGCATCGGAACCGGGAGAGGAAACTGAAGACTACTTGGAAGCGGTTGACAGGTAAAACGCTTCAGCCCCGTTTCCTAAACGGGACAGAAGCGTTTGTGTCTGAAATTACAAATATATTCCGGTTGGGAACTGGTTCTAAAACGGTTCTGTCTGAAATGACAGACCAGAAACCGTTTGGGAACCATTCCTCTTCTGGATTATATCGTCTGTCTGAAATTCCTCCCTGTCTGCTTGTTTATTTCCTTGAAAACCCTATGAGATCGCCATAAGTTAGCTGTGAATTGACGGCACTTTCCAGTGCTTTCACAGAAGATGGGGAAATCTGTTGCCTGCATGTACTACTCATAGCATCATAGAGTTGGAAGGGTCCTCCAGGGTCATCTAGTCCAACCCCCTGCACAAGGCAGGGAATTCAGAAATACCTCCCCCGCCACACATCCCCAGTGACCCCCGTTCCATGCCCAGAGGATGACAAAAAACCTCCAGAAAAAGTGTTTCCTGACCCCAACGTGTTGATCAGGGCTTTTTTTGTAGAAAAAGCCCAGCAGGGACTCATTAGCATAATAGGCCATGCCCAACAGCAGAAACTCATTGGCCTATTAGGCCACACCCCTGGTGGCGCAGCTCATTAGCGTATTAGGCCACACACCCCATGCCTTCCCTTGGCTTGCCCAGCCAAGCCCCCCCATGAAGGGAGGGGAAGGCAGTTTAAACAGGCCGGGGAAGGCACGGGGAGGCATTTAATTGCCGGGGGGGTCGCTCTCCAGGCCTTCTCTCTGTAGCCACACACAGAGAGGTTTTGGTTGTAGTGGGCGTGGCCAACTCTGAAGCCAGGCAGAACTCTGTTCCTGTGCGTTCCTGCCCAAAAATAGCCCTGGTGTTGATCAGGATTTCCCTGGGCACGTAAGACAGGGCCACAAGGACCCGTGGACCTTCCGGGCACATCTGGCTGGCCGCTCTAGGGAACTACCTGACTCGGTGGGACCTGTGATCTGACACGGCTGACCTTAATTTACCCCGAAGCAAACCCCTGCTGAAAAAGGATTTTAGAAGTCAAAGCCGGCCACGTTACGAACCCACGTGGGACTCCGCTTTTGCAGCTGCCGGGACCCGTGTGACGTTCTGCCATCCTTTCTAAAGCTGTCTGTGCAGGTGGGCCTCCCGGGGGTCTACGGCATGACCCTGCCCTTGTAGAAAGCAGGTGGAACAGCCCGCAAGGTGCTGTGTGGAAAATCCTGCTCTGGAGCCATCCCAGTTGGCTGAGTTCTTCAAAAGGGAACTGTTTGGTGAACAACAACAACAACAAAAATATGGAGAAAAAGCTCTACTACAAGAAACCATCTTTATGCCCTGGATTAACACACCCATAAATTTCCCTACTTCTGTTAGCTGTAATATATTTTATTACATACATAATGATCCCAAACATGATTGTAAAACCCATGTGCGGCTGTTTAGCATCGTTATGGATGCTGTAATGACAGAGCAGGGGGGAACCGGAGCTGTGCTTTATGCCAGTCGGTGAGATGGCTGGCACCTTCGGAGGGCGCTGGTTGCAGATGTTTCTGTAGCATGTTTGGGGCGGTCTCTTCATGCTGTGGGATGTCAGGGGGGCTGGTCGCGTGGACGCCTTGGGGGGAAGGGTTTGCGGCATTCCGAAGTGGCGTTCCGATCCGAAGGAAAGTCTCTTTCTCTTTTTAAATAAATACGTTTCATTGAGTTTTTAGGGTATACAGAAGTAGGGAAGGGGAAAGAAACAAACATAATACGTTCTGCATATAAATCTTCTCTACTTATCATTTCATATTACAAAGACATAGACTGTGAGATTTTAAAAGTTTATAATTGTACTACAGATAAGATTAGAATTTCAACAGTCAAAGAACCTCCTCAGGAAACAGGAAACCTCCTCAGGAAACAATCCATATGCAAAAGAACCTCCTCAGGAAAGCTCCTCCATTAGCATGTTTCACAGCCTGGGGAACTCCTGCAAGAGTATGACTCAGCCCTACCCCACCTTCCGGAGTAGATATAAACTACCTGCCTACCATTTTTTCTTCTCACCTTGACACAGAGAGGACTCTGTCTTTCTGTGTTATCCCTCTGAGGATGCCGGTCATGGCTACTGGCGAAACGTCAGGTCCTACAATGCCAAGACCACGGCCAGACAACCCGGAAAATCTACAACAGCTAATGAACTCTGGCCATGAAAGCATTCAACAACATATCTATATATCTAATAGCCAACTTGCCCCCTCCGTGCGGATACTTAAATCAGCACGGAGGGGGCAGCTGGGGGGCCGGGGGAGGTTTGTGCACACGTGGGCCAGTCCCCACGTGTGCACAAAAATACAAAAAGTTTTTAAAAATTTCGGGGGGATGTTTAAACCCCCCCGAAAGTACAAGAGCGTCTCCTGCGCATGCGCAGGAGACGCTCTGCAACGCCGCCGCCGCCTCGGAGCCAGCCGACGGGCTGGCGGGCGACGGGGGGGAGGAAGCCGGGCCTTGCC
>NW_015170918.1:634722-637449 GCF_001447785.1 Gekko japonicus | reverse complement strand
CTCGGAGCCGGGCCGGGGGGGCGGCCTCGCCCGCCGCCGCCGCCTGGGGGAGAGGGGAGGGCCGCCGGGTTGGGAGGGGGAGGGGGGAAGGGAAACAGCGAGGGCCCTTTTAACATCAAAGTCAGTTTGTCCATTTCTGCACTTTCATGTCACCTGGAAGCTGGAGGCAGAATCAGGGGAAGGCCATGGCCTCTATGCCCTGTCTTTTGGCCCTCCAGAGGAACTGGTTGGCCACTGTGTGAGACGGGAGGCTGGACTAGATGGACCCTCACTGGTCTGATCCAGCAGGGCTCTTCTGATGTTTTTATGAAGGCCTCAGCCTTTCTGCCCTGTTGTTGGCCCTCCAGAGGAACTGGTCGGCCACTGTGTGGGACAGGATGCTGGACTAGATGGACCCTCACTGGTCTGATCCAGCAGGGCTCTTCTAATGTTCATTTCCAGGTGTTTTTTTATTTTGCCAAAGGTGATATTACACCTGCCTCCCCCCAGTTCCTTCTGGCTGTACCTGGCAACCGTAACCATAGGTCCCACCTGGGCTCCTATGAGGAGAGGCCGTCCTTCAGCTATGTGGTTCTCAAGCACATTGAGTAGAACTGTCATACATTTTGAGGGCTCGGCCTTTGTTTTTGCCATAATGGAAAGCGGGAAGGCGCGAGAGGCAGGTTGTCCGTGGCCTGCTGGGACGTTTGCTGCGCAGTTCGGCTTTGCTATTTTTATCCCCCTCACGAGCTGGAGCTTTGCGAAGTTATACTAAACGCTCCCTCTTGTCTTTGCTGTAACTTTCCCCCTCTCTTTATTAATCAGGAGGAGGAGGAGGAGGAGGAGGGAAGAAAGACGGACCCGCTCCGGTTCTTGACAGCCCTCCCGGGTGAAACAAAAGCACTTAATTCCCCAACTCCCGTCTCATGCACAGTTACATTCTACAGTGAGTCAGCCTCGTCATCCAGGCAACTCAATGTGAACATGAGTCGGGGGGGGAGGATGTTTGCAGGGGAGGGGGAGGCAAAGGCCCGTTCGGAAAGAAGACTCTCGGGGCGGGAGACGGTGATGTCCGACTCACCCACTCAGGCCCGTAGCTACAGTGGTGCATCTTGGGGCCTGGCCCCCTGACTTCCTGCCAGTGCCCCCCGACTTCCCATTTTTAATTTTATTTGTGGTGCTCACTTGAGGTGTGTGTGTTTGGGGTGCCCCCTGACTTATTTAAACGCCTCCCAATTTTATTTTAAAAAAACCCTGGCTACGGGCCTGCACCCACTTGATATGTGATGCCCTGCGAGATTTCAGAGAACCAGAAGGAAACTCCAGCGAGCTCCCGTTGAAATTCCTGGTGTGAGAGACGCGCCCGGTCCTCCCACCCACCAAAGCCATCGTCTTGAACGATCGTCTCAGAGGGGTAGCCATGTGTTGCTCTGCAGGAGGACAGCGAGATTCGACCCCGGTAAACGCCTTAGCGACCAAAGAGATTTTTGAACACATGAAGCTGCCTCATACTGAATCAGATTCTTGGTCTGTCAAAGTTAGTATTATATTCTCAGACTGGCAGAGAGGTCTTTCCCATCACCTCCTGCCTGGTCCTTTCAACTGGAGATGTCAGGGATTGAACCTGGGACCTTCCTCATGCCAAGCAGATACTCTGCAAGTGAGCCACAGGAATCGTCAGGGACTTCGACTCTTGAATGGTAACTTCAGAGGGCAGCTGAGCTGGTCTGCAGAAGAACAGCGAGATCTGAGTCCTGCAGCACCTCAGAGACCAACAAGATGTTCGGGAGCCAGTCTGGTGTCGTGGTTAGGAGTGCGGACTCTAGAGCCAGGTTTGATTCCCCCGCTCCTTCACATGCAGGAAGGGGGGAAAGGTAAAGGTAAAGGTTCCCTTGCTCGAAAGCCAGTCGGATCCGACTCTAGGGTTGTGGTGCTCATCTCCGTTTCCAAGCCGAAGAGCCAGCGCTGTCCGAAGACGTTTCCGTGGTCATGTGGCCGGCATGACTAAACACCAAGGCGCACGGAACGCTGTTACCTTCCCACTGAAGTGGTACCTATTTATCTACTTGCTTTTGAACTGCTAGGTTGGCAGGAGAAAGGAGATTGTAAACTGCTGTGAGACTCCTTTGGGGAGTGAAGGGCGGGGTATAAATCCAATCTCCTCCTCCTCCTCCTCCTCCTCCTCCTCCTCCTCCGAAAAGAGCCAGAGTCCAGGAGCACCTTAAAGACTAACAAAATTTGTGGCGGGGGAGGAGCCTTCGTGAGTCACTGCTCAGAAGGAGGAGGAGGAGGAAGAAGAAGAAGACTGGGATGTTATACCCCACTTTTCTCTACCCAACGGAATCTCAAAGCAGCTTACAATTGCCTTCCCCCCCCTTCCCACAACAGGCCACCTTGTGAAGTAGGTGGAGCTCAGAGAGAAAAGTGACTGGCCCAAGGTCATCTGGCAGGCTCCATGTGGTGGAAGAGTGGGGAATTGAACCCGGTTTTCCAGATTAGAGTCCGCCGCTCTTAACCAGCACGCCACGCTGGCTCTCTTAACCACTACACCCCCAGGAAGACCCCCGTGCCTCTCTTTCACGCTCCTTACAGTGTGTGTAGTGATTGCTCAGGTTCTATAAAATTGCTGGCCATGATTCAATGCACAATAATCAGTAATAAGTATGCAAGAATCTATCCCGGTTTGTGGCCCGAGCCTTTGGCAACCAGATTTCTGTGACAGGAAGTGCTTCCTGACAGTCAGAGCGG
>NW_015170918.1:631462-634628 GCF_001447785.1 Gekko japonicus | reverse complement strand
CGGTTCCTCAGTGGAACAGGCTTCCTCGGGAGGTGGTGGGCTCTCCTTCCATTGCAGGTTTTCCAACAGAGGCTAGGTGGCCATCTGACCGCAATGTGGATTGTGTGGATTTAGGCAGATCATGAGAGGGAGGGCAGTAAAGTGGTCCTTTATTACACACTCGAGGAAATGCTAGTTGCCACTTCGGGGTCAGGAAGCCATTTTCCTCCAGGCCAGACCCTCCTCTAGGCATGGAGCAGGGGTCCCTGGGGGAGTGGGGGTAGCTTTGAATCTCCTGTTTTGGGCAGGCGGTTGGACTAGAAGACCTTTGAGGTCCCTTCCGCCTCTCTGTCCCTCCGTGCGGAAAGAAGAAGAAAGACCCATGTTTCGAAACGGAGAGCACCATGTTCTATAAAAATGCGCGCCGCACAGCGAGCGTTTGCAAAACTCCTTAATGGAGGGGTGTGGGCTTCCGGGCCCCGCCCACCCGGATCGGCGTGACGTCCTGCCGACGGTGACCTTTTAACGTGTCTATTTTCACCTGGCAAGCGCCGGCGGGGATGACCTTTCGGGATGCCAATTAAATAAAGAGCGTTCTTTGCAGCTGACAGGCCGTGGTTTTCCGTAATGCATTTTCCGGTGGGAGGCTGGGGGTGAGTCTAATGATAGGTGGGTTTGGAACACGGCTCAAACGGACGGCTGTGTAATTACCCTCGGGCCTCGGTACTTAAGGACTTGAGAGAAACTATAATTAAAAATAAGCGTAAGTGGAATGTGTAATCTGCCCAATTAGAGGTGGCAAAGCATGTTTCCCCCCCGATGGGCAGCCAGAAAGTATGAGCGCCAAGACCTCTGAACTTCCGCTTAGGTTTCCGCAGACCCGGTGGATACCAGAAACGTTTCTTGGCTGGGTCAGTTCAAAGGGCTGTCTCCCCCAGCGTGCAAGCGGGCACGGAGGCCGTATGTTCAGAAGGAGGGTGGCCGGCAGTCCCGGAAAGTCTTCTTCCCCACGAATCTGCCGCAAATGTCGGAGCAGGGAGGGGTCTGGCCCTTGCTCAGCTCCTCTCCGTCGTGTGCAGACATCGGCCGTCGCATTCGGTGTTCGATCTGTAGCCTCGCTGCACTGACCATTGGGCGGGGATCCTGTTGACCTGCTCTGCAAACGGAAGCCCTCTTTACCCAAGAGTGAGGAGGCGTCCTCTCATGCGCGAGGCTCTTGGTGCTTGCGCCAAGGGGAAACTGTTGCCGTTAGCAGAATAGGCATGCAGGATCCAACCCATGCATACATCATAAGAACAGAAGAACATCAGAGAAGCCAATGTTGGATCAGGCCAGTGGCCCATCCAGTCCAACACTCTGTCACACAGTGGCCAGAAATACCAGGTGCCATCAGGAGGTCCAGCAGTGGGGCCAGGACACTAGAAGCCCCTCCACTGTTGCCCCCCCCAAGCGCCAAGAAGACAGAGCATACCTTGCCCCAGACCGAGAGTTCCGATCTATACCTTGTGGCTAATAGCCACCGATGGACCTTTGCTCCAGATGTTTATCCAATTCCCTCTTATAAGAACATAAGAGAAGCCCATGTTGGATCAGGCCAGTGGCCCCTCCAGTCCAACACTCTGTGTCACACAGTGGCCAAAAATACCAGGTGCCATTAGGAGGTCCAGCAGTGGGGCCAGGACATTAGAAGCCCTCCCACTGTCGCCCCCCCCCCAAGCACCAAGAATACAGAGCATCCCTTGCCCCAGCCTGAGAGTTCCTATCTATACCTTGTGGCTAATAGCCACTGATGAACTTCTGCTCCATATGTTTATCCAATTCCCTCTTATAAGAAAACATAAGAGAAGCCAATGTTGGATCAGGCAAGTGGCCCATCCAGTCCAACACTCTGTCATACAGAGGCCAAAAACACCAGGTGCCATCAGGATGTCCATCAGTGGGGCCAGGACACTAGGAGCCACCTCCCACTGTTGACCCCCCCCCCCCAAGTACCAAGAAGCAAGAGCATCCCTGCCCCCAGACTGAGAGTTCCTATCTATACCTTGCGGCTAATAGCCACTAAGGGACCTCTGCTCCATATGTTTATCCAGTTCCCTCTTGAAGCCGTCCATGCTTGTAGCCGCCGCCACTTCCCGTGGCAGTGAATTCCATGTGTGAATCACTCTTTGGGTGAAGAAGGACTTCCTTTTATCTGTTGTAACCCGACTGCTCAGCAATTTCATGGAGTGCCCACGAGTTCTCGTATTGTGAGAAAGGGAGAAAAGTATCCCTTTCTCCACCTGCTCTATCCCAAACATAATCTTATAAACCTCGATCATGTCACCCCTCAGCCGTCGTTTCTCCAAGCTTTTTTACCTTTCCTCATAGGGAAAGTGTTCCAACCCTTTGATCATTCTGGTTGCCCTTTTCTGCACTTTTTCCAAGGCTACAATATCCTTTTTGAGGTGTGGTCATCACATTTGGTATTTGATCTGTAGCTTTGCTGCAGTGCCCATTGGGCGGGGATCCTGTTGACCTGCTCTGCTAACGGAAGCCCCCTTTAACCCAGACTAAGGAGGCTTCCTCTCATGCATGAGGCTCTTGGTGCTTGCGCCAAGGGGACACTGTTGCCGTTTGCAGAACAGGCGTGCAGGATCCAACCCATGCGTACATCAGGGCAGCATATTTCCCCCCCTATAATGATAAAACATATATCCAAATGTGTATCCTCCTTTAAAAAAGAAAGAAAAAAGCGCCTGGGATACACCAATGGAAAATGACAAATGCAATATACTCACAGTCTCGTTCCACAAGCTGGATGGCTCAGAGCAGAAATGCATCGCCTGGGAAAGCTTCCAGTCTGGGAGGGATGGAGAATCATCCTTAGAATAAATTGACGTGTGAGAGAGTAAGTGTGCAGCCCTCGCGGCCTCAGAGAGAAGGGGGGAATAATGTGGGCGAAGCCCAAAGGGAACGGGGGGGAGGGGGGAGGGGGGAGACGGTCCGGGTTCCAAAGATTCCACTGGCGGCCAGGAGGGGGCGCTTCTGTCCTTGGCTTGGATCCCATGAGCGGGAATGCGTCTTCACAATAATCCACTGGTTTTTTAGATATTGTATGGCCGTACCATTGTGTGTGAGGATTGTTGGTAATTTGAAGACAAAGAGGAGCAGTTGATCTTTCCCCTCCCTCCCTCCCTCCCTCCCTCCC
>NW_015170918.1:619294-631162 GCF_001447785.1 Gekko japonicus | reverse complement strand
TTCCTTCCTTCCTTCCTTCCTTCCTATCGCAGAGTTGGAAGGTTCCTACAGGTCATCTAGTCCAACCCCATGCTTAATGTAGAATCAGTCGAGAGCATCCCTGACAAGTGTTTGTACAGCCGCTGCATAAAGACTGTCAGGGAGGGGGGAGCTCACCACCTCCCTGGGCAGCTGATTCCACGGGTGCACAACTCTGACTGTCAAAAAGTTTTTTCCTGAGATCCAGGCGGTACCTTCCCGCCCTTCATTTAAACCCATTCTCGCGGGTCCTCTCCTCTGCTGCCCACAGGAACGGCTCCCTGCCCTCCTCTACGTGACAGGCCTTCAAATACTTCAGGAGAGCCATCCTGCCCCCCCCTCAACTTCCTCCTTCCTTCCCTCCCTCCTTGGCACACCTGAGCAGGCAAGTTGATGATATTTCGGTGTTCCTACGTTCTGTGAGTCAGAGCTGAGTCAGAGGGCACCAAGGAGGCTGACATGTACAGATCTGCCCCTGTGTGAACAGAGCTGTCAAGTCACTGCTGACTGATGGCAAACCCAGCAAGGGGCTTTCGATGCAAGTGAGGAGCAGAGGCGGTTTGCCACGGCCTCCCTCTGCAGAGCCTTCCTTCCCGGGTGGTCTCCCATACAAGTACCAGTCCTGTTTCGCTTCTGAGATCTGATGAGATTGGACTATACCACCCGACCTTCTCTCCTGCAGATTCGCTAGATTTCGCCCAAATTGTCAGATGAAAGAATTTAACTTTTTTTGATGTATTTATTGACTTCTATCCCACTTTTTGGACCAAAAGCGGCTCAGGGCTCACTGGGATCGCAGTGGTGGTAGGCAGAAGGTGATGCACGTTGATGGACATCGATGAAAACCAGACCCAGCCCAAGAGAGAAGACATGCATGAAGCTACCACATCGTGAATCAGGCCCTCAATCTAACAAGCTCAGTCTTGTCTACTCAGTCCGGAAGAAGCTCTCCAGGGTCTCAGGCAGAGGTCTTTCCCATCACCTATTGCCTGGTCCTTTTAAATAAGAACACAAGAACATAAGAGAAGCCGATGCTGGATCAGGCCAAACACCCATCCAGTCCAACACTCTGTCACACAGTGGCCAGAAATACCAGGTGCCCTCAGGAGGTCCAGCAGTGGGGCCAGGACACCAGAAACCCTCCCACTGTGCACCCCCCAAGCACCAAGAAGACAGAGCATCCCTTGCCGCAGACTGAGAGTTTCTAAGAACATAAGAGAAGCCAGTGTTGGATCAGGCCAGTGGCCCATCCAGTCCAACACTCTGTGTCACACAGTAGCCAGAAATACCAGGGGCCCTCAGGAGGTCCAGCAGTGGGGCCAGGACACTAGAAGCCCTTCCACTGTGCCCCCCCCAAGCACCAAGATATACAGAGCATCACTTGCCCCAGAGTCCCTATCTATACCTTCTGGCTAATAGCTACCGATGGACCTCTGCTCCATATGCTTATCTAATTCCCTCTTGAAGTTCTCCATGCTTGTAGCTGCCACCACCGCCTGTGGCAGTGAATTCCATTTGATAACCACTCTTTGGGTGAAGAAGTACTTCCTTTTATCCGTTCTAACCTGACGGCTCAGCAATTTCATGGAGTGCCCACGAGTTCTTGTATTGTGAGAAATGGAGAAAAGGACCTCTTTCTCTACCTGCTCTATCCCATGCATAATCTTATAAACCTCGATCATGTCACCCCTCAGTTGTCGTTTCTCCAAGCTAAAGAGCCCTAAGCGCCTTAACCTTTCCTCATAGGGAAAGTGTTCCAACCCTTTTATCATTCGAGTTGCCCTTTTCTGCATTTTTTCCAAAGCTATAAAATCCTTTTTAAGGTGTGGTGACCAGAACTGCACACAGTATTCCAAATGAGGTCACACCATTGATTTCTATAGGGGCATAATGATATTGGCTGATCTGTTTTCAATACCCTTCCTAATAATCCCCAGCATAGCATTGGCCTTCTTTATTGCAGTTGCTCATGTCTCAACATTTTCATGAAGCTGCCTTCTACTGAATCAGATCCTTGGTCCATCAAAGCCAGTATTGTCTACCTGGACTGGCTCTCTAGGGTCTCAGGCAGAGATCTTTCACATCACCGACTGCCTAGTCCTTTTTTAAACTGGAGATGCTGGGGATTGAACCTGGGACCTTCTGCATGCCAAGCAGATGCTCTACCACTGAGCTATGGCCCTGAGAGCAGAGAGGGCCAAAAGAGGTCAGCGTGGCTGTCAGGTCTGTTTACAGACAGTTTCCTCCAGTTTGGGTTGGGAGCAGTGTTCCCTCTAAGCTGAGTTCGTGTGAGCGAGCTCACAGTCTTTTAGCCTCCATCTCACACATTTTTATCTTTGCTCAGGAAGGGATGGCTCCAGAGCAAACTAATTTATGCAGCAGCCAAACCGCTTGCTCACAGCTTTATTGCCAGTAGCTCACAAAGTAGAATTTTTGCTCGTAAGACTCCACAGCTTAGAGGGAGCGTTGGTTGGGAGTGCATGAAAGTCCACTGCCTTTGGCCTGACCAAGCGCAACTTGAGAAATGTGGTGCGCCTCTTTGCAAAGCTCTTTCCCCTCCTGGGGAGGATGTAGCTGGCCCCTTCCTCCAGAAGCATTTTGCCTGCCGTGCCATTTGGGCCCAGGAGTCCGGCACAAAGACTGCACCATCAGCCTTACATGGGAAGACGGTGTGCGAGAAGCTGGGTTTGTATTCCCAAAATAGAGCAGGAACGTGTAGAAGGTGTAGGGGAACCCAGCGGTGAACAGCCAGCCCAGTCCCCCTCCCGCACCAATCCATTTGTTTATTCAATTGATCGGCAATCTGCTTTATTAGGCAATCAGGCCTGTGAAAGAAACCCTGTGCCAAAGTCAATCCTATTGACCATCGTTTTCAGCCTTAATCAAGCCCTGGAAAGATCTTCTTTTCACGATCCCATATATATTGACCTCAGTGATGTTCCATTGATGTGGGAGGAATGGCAGAAGGCCTCAGAAGTATGGTGCAGTCTGTGAGTCTTCTGAGCATGTAAACAGCATGCTCTGTCAGTGGGTTCTTGGCCAATAAGAACATAAGAAGAACCCTGCTGGATCGGACCAGTGGTCCATCTAGTCCAGCATCCTGCCTCACACAGTGGCCAAATAGTTCCTCTGGAGGGCCAACAACAGGGGCATAGAGGCTGAGGCCTTCCCCTGAGAAGAATATTACAACAGCTCTACTGGATCAAACCAGTGGTCCATCTAGTCCAGCATCCTGTCTCACACAGCGGCCAACCAGTTCCTCTGGAGGGCCAACAACAGGGCAGAGAGGCCGAGACCTGCCCCTGATAAGCACATCAGAACTGCCCTGCTGGATCAAACCAGTGGTCCATCTAGTCCTGCATCCTGTTGCACACAGCAGCCAACCAGTTCCTCTGGAGGGGTCCACAGGCCAAGGCCTTCATTAGAACATCAGAAGAGCCCTGCTGGATCAGATCAGTGGTCCATCTAGTCCAGCATCCTGTCTGAGACAATGGCCAACTAGTTCTTTTGGAGGGCCGACAACAGGGCAGAGAGGCCAAGGCCTTCATAAGAACATAAGCAGAACCCTGCTGGATCTAGTTCCGCATCCTGTTTCACACAGCAGCCAACCAGTTCCTCTGGAGGGCCAACAAACAGGGCAGAGAGGCCAAGGCCTTCATAAGAACATAAGAAGAGCCCTGCTGGATCAGATCAGTGGTCCATCTAGCCCAGCATCCGGTCTCACGTACTGGCCAACTAGTTCCTCTGGAGGGCAAACAACAGGGCACATCTATCCATCCATCTATCAATCCATCATCTCTCTCTCTCTCTCTCTCTCTCTCTCTCTCTCTCTCTCTCTATCTCTATCTCTATCTCTATCTCTATCTCTATCTCTATCTCTCATCTATCTATCTATCTATCTATCTATCTATCTATCTATCTATCTATCTATCTCCAAAAACTGAGTAATAAGAATACATATTTTACCTGATTTTGCGCCATTGGCGTTGGTCCTGTTTTTTAATCTCCTGTGACCGGTGCGGGTCTTTATTTCTGAATGGCCAACAACAGGGCACTTGCATGGCAGAGATCTCCTATTGCATTCCACTGACTTTTGATTTGCAGAGCCCGGAAGTGCTGGTGGCTTTCATAACACCGGGAGAGGATGCCCCCCCGTGCCCCGCCAATTAGTGGTGCTCTCCTTCTGCCCGCGGGAGGGGACCCGCGTCTCCCGGCCTGCTGTGCTGGAGCGCTCTCTGCAGAAGGCTGAGCCAGAGTATTACTGAGTGATGTCTGGTGCATGCTGGTAGCCGCTCGGGCCGTGGAGGGTGATTCTGGGCGACCCAGAGATTTAGTTCGTGGTGGCGATTACCATCTATCGAAGAGAGACGCTCGTTTTGTTGCTTTGAAGCTTCCATTCTACCCCTTCTGAGTCAGAGGATCCATGTTCATGCTGGTAGGGGGAGGGGGGTGATGGGGCGACGCGCAGGGCTCTTTTTGTAGAAAAAGCCCAGCAGGAACTCATTAGCATAATAGGCCACACCCAACAGCAGAAACTCATTAGCATATTCGGCCACACCCCTGACAGCACAGCTCATTAGCCCATTAGGCCGCACCCCCATGTTACCAGAAGTGTGCTCATCCAGCCACACCCACCTTTCCCTTCTTATTCTGTTTACCTTGTTTGTTGTCAAAACCCAGGGCCTTTTTTTGTAGCAGGAACTCCTTTGCGTGTTAGGCCACACACCCCTACTGTAGCCATTCCGAATGAGTTCCTGCTGTTGGGTGTGGCCTATTATGCTAATGAGTTCCTGCTGGGCGTGGCCAACTTGGGAGCCAGCCGGAACTCCGTTCCTGTGCGTTCCTGCCCAAAAATAGCCGTGGGCGACGGAGCTTTTCCCCAAGGGCATTTCCCAGATTTTTCCATTGGGAATTTGGGGGAATGGGTGGACCTTTGTTTCCCCCCCCCTTTTGAAATGAGTGAAATGCTTTTTACTACTCAATGTGACTTCTAAGAACTGTGCGGTGTGAAGATTTTTACGTAAGACCGTCGACGGCATTAAATAATGATCAGAGGGTAACCTGCAACATGTTTTCTGGGATACGTTGCTTGAAGGTGGCAAATGTCATCAGTCATTGCATGAACAACGGTGATGTCTCAATCTGCTGACAGTCCTTAGGACCGTGGCTCCAGGGAGACTGTTTCAAGGCCCACATAATAAAACTCTTTTTGTTTAGTACAACATTTATGGGCTTTTTTAAGCTCCCCCCTCACTTCTCAGGTGGCGACTCCCAAGATATATGCACTTAGGTAGTACAGTTCTTTCCCCCCCCTCCCGCTACTGGGTGTGTTTGCAGTTCAGTGCGACAAACAACCAAGGCATTTGTACTTTTATATTTCATCAATATGCCAAGTGATACAATTGCAGACACTAACAAAGTTATAAATGATGCATTCTTTGTTGTTAAAGCAATAAAATAAGGTTTAGGTTTGATCAGAAAGAAAATGTGGCATGCATTTCAATTGCCTCCATGTTCCTCTGCGGGTCTGTGTGTGGGTTTTTTGTTTTTTGTTTTGGCCTGGATAAAAAGTGCAAGGAGGGAAGGATGCTGCTATTTCTAGAAAATGGCTCAGTCCAGATTCCACAGGGGGCTTCTGCTAGCTGCCATTCCTGGCCATGAGAGCCAGTTTGGTGTCGTGGTTAAGTTCGCGGGCTCTAATCTGGGAGGACCGGGTTTGATTCCCTCACTCCTCCACTTGCACCTGCTGGATGACCCTGGGCAAGCCGTAGCTCTGATAAGAGCTGTCCTTGAAAAAGAGGAGTTTCTGTCAGAGCTCTCTCAGCCCCACCCACCTCCCAGGGTGTCTGTTGTGAGGAGGGGAAGGGAAAGGAGATTGTAAGCAGCTCTGAGACTCTGAGTGAAGGGTGGGGTATAAATCTATATCTCCCCCCCTCCTCTCCTCCTCCTTGTCCCTTGCCCTTTGCGCCTGCCTCTGCCTTTATACCCACTCATGGCAAGCATTGCTGGCCAGGCGACATCCGAATGACGAGTTGCAAACCCAACCTTGCAAGTCAAAACTGAAGTTCCGAGGAGCTCCTCAAAATAAACATTGCACTTGGAGCGGTTTCCTCTTGTGCAAAATGCGTGAGGGATTTTGAGGTGAGCGCAGAAGTTCTGACGAGTCTTCCCAGTAGGACTGAGGACAGAGGTACCAGCATCCAGGTGGCAACAGGAGATCTCCTGCTATTACAGTGGATTAGGGATGGGCACGAACTGGCTCACAAACGAAAGTTGGTGACAGATTTTGGACGGTTCGTGGTTCGCGGAGTGAAGTTCATGCCAGGTCAATGGGCAGGAGCTTTCCACGAACTTTCAAGCTGTTCATGGAGGTTCTGGCTGGTTTGTGGATGGATACATCTCCAGACAGGCTGCCTCAACTCAATCTAAATGTTTACCAAACATCAAAGCAACGTAACTTGGCGGTCATATAGAGGAACATCTGGGTGAGGTCCCCTCCAAGTTTGGTCTTCTATAGCTTGCACAGTATCCATTCTATACACCCCTGAACCTCCTGAACTTGCGCCTTTCAAATTGACTACCTGTTGTTTCCCCAGAAAGCACTTTCCTGGTGGCTTCTTTTTTGGTTGGCCCTAAGACCCCATAAATCCAATCCCCACCAATCATGGAGGATAGGTAGAGAATAGTCAGCTGGAGATCCCCTGAAGTTTGGTGTCTCTAGCATGCCAGAGGGGCTGTTCTAGTGGGTGATGAACCTCACAAGCTGAACTGGTTCATTTGACCCCTAAAAGCTTGTGACGGTTCATGAACTGGGCATGCCACAAACTGAACCACATTTTCGCAGTTCATGCCCATCCCTACAGCTGATCTCCAGGTGACCAAGATCAGTTTCCCTGAAGAAAATGGCTGCTTTGGAAGGTAGACTCTATGCCATTATACCCCGCAGGTATTTCCCAACTCAGAGTTAGCAACACATTCTTAGTCCCTCATGGATTGTCGTAGTTAGGGTTGCCAGGAAATATCTGGAGGTTTAGGGGGCTGTAGCCTGAGGAGGATGGGGTGTGGGGAGGGGAGGGATTTCAATAGGGCTGGTTCTTACCTTTAAAGCCCTATATGGTCAGGGGCCTACATACCCAAGGGACCGCCTATCCCCACATGTTTCCCAGAGAGCACTATGATTGGGGTTCCAAAATCGTTTGGCCCTTCCGGGCCCCAGAGAAGCCAGGCTGGCTGTAACGAGGGCCAGGGCCTTCTCAGTGGTGGCTCCGTACTGGTGGAATGAGCTCCCAGAAGAGATCAGGGCCTTGTAAGACCTTTTACAGTTCTGCAGGGCCTGCAAGATGGAGCTCTTCCACCAGGCCTTCGACTAGGGAGCCACACCCAATGAAATGAGGCCCTGGCCCCAATATTACCAATATTACCATCATGATTAACAGCCAGATACAACCCAGACTATAATGTTAACTGACAGCATGTCTGTGGATGCTGCTAATGCCCGCCATCATGTACGGATCACACTGGCACCTTATGTATGTTTCATAATTGTATTCTTGTGATTTTATCTAATTTTTGTTAGCTGTTTTTATGTACTCTGTGAAAGCCACCCAGAGCCTGCTCTTGCAGGGAGGGCGGAGTAAAAATCAAATAAATAAATAAAATAAAATAAATACTACCATAGACTTCACTTTCCCAAAGTTTCCATTTTCTCCAGGTGAAGTGATCTCGGTTGCCTGGAGATCAGTTGTGATCCCAGGAGATCTCCAGCCGCCACCTGGAGGTTGGTACCTCTCGTCCCAGCCCACCCTCCAGAGGATCACACTTTGGGCTGTTTCCTCAGCTCTTTCCACCACAGCCGCAAGATAAGCCCTGGAGTATGGAAAAGGCCAAACAGAAGTAAATCTATCACCTGATGGAGATGAAAGTTAATCTAGCGGAAGCTGCTGTTGAGAACTTAACGGCCTCTGAGTGGCATAAATGGAAGTGGAGAGGTGGGGCTAGGAGGGACCCCCATTTCAGGCTCTCCGCGGCATCTCCTCTCCTCCCCTTTCCGAAATGGACCTCATTTGATCTGCTCTACTGCTGTGTGTTGGGCTGCAGAACTCTTGGCCGAATACAAGCCGAATACAGATGAATACCCCTGAGTAACCACTGGCCCGCCATTGTCTACTTCTGGGCTAGCCGGAGTTCTCTTTTCAGAAACGGAGAATACCTCTGCCTGCAACGGCGATGTGGCTGCACAATTGCGGTTGACTCCCCCTCCTTTGCTGGCCTTCTTTCCCTCTTTCAAGCTCTCTCTGGCGCTGGCAAATTCCTCTATTATCGCTCCCATTAGCTTGTTCTGGAGAAGGACGGAGTCTTCTTCAATAAGCTTAGAAGGATTCCTCTCTGCTGTGAATGACAAAGAGGCTGTGTTCTCCCCTCCCCTCTGGAGTCCTTTGTAATGCAAGTCTGCGGTTCCTTCATGGAACAAGGAAGTCAATGACAGCCGAGCCTCTGACGAGCTACGGACAGGAGACCTGCATGCCAAATTTCAGCAGATAGTGGAGTTGTGGATCTCCTTTACATTGCTAGTGGAACCACAAACTAGTTTAGCAGAACAGGCCGGCTCTCTTGGACGTGTTCTGCCAGGGAGTGGCGCGTAGAGATAATGTGGGCCTGGATACCGAATGTTGAGATATGTTTATTTGAATGCACGAAGCTTCCTAATACTGAACAGACCATCAAGGTCGCCGTTGTCTACTCTGACTGTCAGTGCCTCGCCAGAGTCTCAGAGGTCTTTCCCATCACCTCCTACCTGATCCTTTTAACTGAAGATGCTGGGGACTGAACCTGGGACCTTCTGCATGTCAAGCAGAGGCTCTGCCACTGAACCACAACCTTGCTTATGAAAGTTCTAATAGCACTGTCATCATAATTTGTCGGGGTGGAGCTCTGGATCAGCAGAAGAGCATCCGCTTGGCATGCAGGAGGTCCCAGGTTCAAGCCCCGGCATCTCCAGCTAAAAGGATCAAGTGATGGGTGATGGTGGAAGACCATTCTCCAACTGAGACCCTGAAGAGCTGCTGGCAGTTTGAGTAGACCGTACTGGCCCTGATGGATCAAGGGTCTGACTCAGTATAAGGCCGCTCTGTGTGTTCATGCAGGTGGAGAAAGCAGGCTGCAATCCCTTCTCCTTTTGCTTCTCCCTGGGACTTGGTTTCTCTCTGGCCCCGTTGTACTTCTTAGCTACTAGCTTCAGGCTCCTTCATGCGGCAACCTCTCTGCCATGAATCTTGTCTGGTCCCTTCCTAATGACCTCAGTGGCTGTCACTGTGAAACACCGAAGTCCAGAAGTTAAGGGTTAGATAGATTCATGGAGGATAAGGTCTACCAGGGGCTACTAGCGGCAGTGAGTGAGGGGGGCCTCTGCATTCAGAGACACTAATCCAACATCAGGGAAAGACCTCAGCCTCTATGCGTTGTTGTTGGCCACTGTGTGAGACAGGATGCTGGACTAGATGGACCCTCTCATCCAGCCGGGCTCTTCTGATGTTCTTCTCAGGGGAAGGCCTCAGCCTCTATGCCCTGTTGTTAGCTGTCCAGAGGAACCGATTGGCCACTCTGTGAGACAGGATGCTGGACTAGATGGACCCTCACTGGCCTGATCCAGCAGGGCTCTTCTGATGTTCTTATGAAGGCCTCAGCCTCTATGCCCTGTTCTTGGCCCTCCAGAGGAACTGGTTGGCCCCTGTGTGAGACGGGATGCTGGACTAGATGGACCACTGGTCTGATCCAGCAGGGCTCTTCTGATGTTTTTATGAAGGCCTCGGCCTCTCTGCTCTGTTGTTGGCCCTCCAGAGGAACTGGTTGGCCACTGTGTGAGACAGGATGCTGGACTAGATGGACCACTGGTCTGATCCAGCAGGGCTCTTCTGATGTTCTTATGAAGGCCTCGGCCTCTATGCCCTGTGGTTGGCCCTCTAGAAGAACTGGTTGGCCGCTGTATGAGATGGGATGCTAGACTAGATGGACCCTCACTGATCTGATCCAGCAGGGCTCTTCTGATGTTTTTATGAAGGCCTCGGCCTCTCTGCTCTGTTGTTGGCCCTCCAGAGGAACTGGTTGGCCGCTGTGTGAGACAGGATGCTAGACTAGATGGACCACTGGTCTGATCCAGCAGGGCCCTTCTTATGGTCTTATTACTTTCTTATCCATGCTCAAGGATTTTACCCAGTGATCTCTCTCCCTGCAAGGACCTGAGGGTTATATCAGATTTGCATACAGATTTGCACAGTTACATATGCATGGGATTTTCTGCATTGATCTGAATTTTGCCACAGTGCAATTAGAAGGCATGGAGCACAGGTGAATGATATGAACAGAGCTGATAACCCAGAGAAGTCGAGAGGGCTGTGGCACTGGATTTCCTAAGGATCTGTCTTCCTCCCACCCTCAGCCTTCTTGCACCATGGAACTTTTCTCTCCACGTTGGAACAGTATCCAAACTCCAGGAACCAGAACCGCAGCACCTTTAGTGACCTCTTCCCCCCTTCCCCATGCTTTATGACTTCTTCAGTTTGGTGTAGTGGTGAAGTGCGCGGACTCTAATCTGGGAGAACCGGGTCTGATTCCCCACTCCTCCACTTGCACCTGCTGGATGACCTTGGGCAAGCCATAGTTCTGGCACAGCTGTTCTTGGAAAAGAGCAGTTTCTATTAAGAGCTCTCTCAGCCCCGCCTCCCTCACAGGGTGTCTGTTGTGGGGAGGGGAAGGGAAAGGAGATTGTAAGCCGCTCCGAGACACCTTTGGGTAGTGAAGGGCGGGGTAAATCCAATCTCCTCCTCCTCCTCCTCCTCTTCTTCTGTTAATGAAATCGAGAGTCTGGATCATATACTTCTACGAACATCTATCGTGATGTTCGAACATCATATCTCGAGCCTTTGTCGAGAAATCTAGGAAATCATTCTGATGAATGGGAGATATCTTACTTACCCTCTACTCGCTCCCCAGTGATCATGGAAATGGTGGCCAAAATTCTGTTTCTGTTTTTAGTTTCTAAGAGGAGGGGATGTGTCATTAACTGCATTTACCTAAGCTGTGACAGGTCACTGGCTGGTCTTCGGCACCCGCCCACACTTCCCCTGCCCCGGACTGGAAGTAGACCCCTCAGCTACACTCCCCCTTTGGCAAACTTCATTTCATTTGCCCATGCACCAGAGCTGGGAGTCCATAGGTTGATCAAAGGGATGGGAGCCCAGAGTGGCCGAGCCTAGATTGCTGGTACAGCAGCGGAGGGGTGGGGCTAGAGATGTGAAGGCCCAGGAATAAACTGGAAAAATTCAGGGAAAAAAAATGTTTTCCCCCATTTTTTTCCTGAAACCTTTTTTGTTTCCCCCCCAAAAAAAATTGAAAAAAGAAAAGAAAAGAAATGGTTATGGAACGTTTTATTTTAACATGATGAATGAAATATTTTAAGACAAGGTGTTCAAATATTTTTCAAATCATTTCTAAAAAAATATGTATGGTATCAGATTGATCTAATTTCTGTGCACTGAGGACAAGCAAGTCCTAGGTTACAAACTGAACTCTCCAGTGCAAGAACAAGATGCATTTCTTCCTTTAAAAGGTGCTATTGTCACAAGAAAAGAAAAAGATTTCAGGTTTGTTTGTTTTTCCATGTGGGTGGGTATTCTGTTTGTAATAATTGTTTGGATACACTATATCAGGGGTGGCGAACAAGTTCGACAAAAAGAGCCAAAATTTTAAACTGTGAGAGTCAGAGAGCCACACCACGCAGTGGCTCAGGGCGGCGGGGGGGGAGGGAGAGAGGAGAGCCCTCCCCGCGCTTGGAAATCCTGCAGGGGACCATTG
>NW_015170918.1:599005-618400 GCF_001447785.1 Gekko japonicus | reverse complement strand
TCTTCCGTGGGGAGAGACCCACATAGACCCACAAAGCTGCCAGGCTCCATTTAAAATACTGGCTATCCCATGCAAAGCGGGAAGAAGAAGAAGAAGAGGAGGAGGAGGAGGAGGACGAGGAGATTGGATTCATAACTGGCCCTTCACTCGGAGTCTCAGAGTGGCTTACAAACTCTTTTCCCTTCCCCTCCCCACAAGAGTTCAGGTAGGTGGGGCTGAGAGAGCTCTTTCCAGAACTGTCCTTGAGATAACAGCTCTTGTCAGAACTGTGGCTTGCTCAAGGTCATCCGGCAGCTGCAAGTGGAGGAGTGGGGAATCAAACCCTGTTCTCCCAGATCAGAGTCCGCGCACTTCACCACGACACCAAACTGGTGTAGCCTTGGATCTTCATCTCTGCGAGACCACCTCTCCCCCTCTCCTCCGCCAGAACTGTTTCGCTTATCAGGGCAGGGCCTTCTGCAGGCGTCAGCTAGCAAATGGGCAGAACCAACAACTATCCCCGTACGCATGCCTTCTTTGTCGTGTGGCCCCACCTTGTGGAATGGCCTCTCTCCCGGCTTTCCACAAACTATGCAAAACTGAACAATTCAAGAGGGCTTTTCTACACAGACAATAGGGCTGCCCTGTGCTAAATGACGCACAAAGTTACTTGGATACATTATTAGGGGCTGTGGTCTGTATCACTGTGTGTCGTTTGCTGTGGGTTGCTTCCCACTGTGCAACATTTGCATCATTGAATGCGTCGTGCTAGCACGCTTTGCTCCGGCTCTGGTTTTTAGACTTCTGGTTGGCCGTGCAACCCTAATGCCTGTGGCATCGCTTACTGAACGCCCCATCCTGCCGATTGCATCGACTCACTCTGTGTAATCCCACCTCGAGTCCACATGAGAGAGGTGGACTATTTCGGGAGGCGGCGGGCTCTCCTTCATTGCAGGTTTTGAAGCAGATGGACATCTGACAGCAATGCTGATTGTGTGGACTTAGGGAGATCATTACAGGGAGGGCGGGAAGGGCTTAGTTCTTGTGGCCATTTCTTACATGCCCAGGGGAATGCTGATTGCCACTTTGGGGTCAGGATCAGGAAGGGATTTTCCTCCGGGCCAGTTTGGCCGGAGATCCAGGAGTCTTTCTGTCATCTTCTGAGTGTGGAACGGCGGTCACTGGGGTGGGGGTGGGGGGAGGTATTTGTGAATTCCCTGCCTAATGCAGGGGGTTGGACTAGATGACCCTGGAGGTCCCTTCCAACTGTAGGATTCAATTTTATTTATTTATTCACTTTGCTTATATACCGCCTTTCACCCCAGTAAGCTTGACTGATAGTGCGTGACTGGCCCGAGGTCACCTAGCAAGCTTCCATGGCGCAGGTGGGGGATTTGAACTTTTATCTACTGCACAGCTGACTTTTGGCGAGCCCGTCGGGTTTTCCAAGGCAAGAGATCTTCAGAGGTGGTCTGCCGTTGCTTGCCTCCGCGCCCTGACCCTGGTATTCCTTGGAGGTCTCTCGTCCCAAGACTCACCAGGGCTGACCATGCTTGTTTTCTGAGATCTGATGAGGTCGGGCTAGCATGGAGATCCAAGTCAGGACATACCACACTGGATCTCTGTAGAGAATATAAATATGTCAATAGGTAAACGAGTCCCGTGCAGGGCCCCCTCTAAGCTGTGGAGTCCTGTGAGCAAAAATTCTACTTTGCAAGCGACTGCCATTAAAGTTGTGAGCGAGCGATTTGGCTGCTGCATAAATGAGTTTGCTCTGGAGCCATCCTTCCTGAGCTAAGGCAAAAAATGTGTGAACCGGAGGCTAAAAATCTGTGAGCTAGCTCACAGATTTTTAGCCTCCGGTTCACACATTTTTTGCCTTAGCTCAGGAAGGATGGCTCCAGAGCAAACTCATTTATGCAGCAGCCAAATCGCTCGCTCACAACTTTAATGCCAGGAGCTCGCAAAGTCAAATTTTTCCTCACTAGACTCCACAGCTTAGAGGGAGCATTCCACAGGACCAGTGTTCCCTCTAAGCTGAGTTAGTGTGAGCTAGCTCACACTAATTCAGCTCAGGGGGAACACTGCTCCTGTGGTATCTTGAAGAGAAGCAGATCAAGGGTGTCCTGAGCTGTCTCAAGCTGGAGTCTTCGTCATTGGCTGCGGGCTGGTGAAGGGTGAGGGACTGGTGCCTGTGTGGGCTGGCGACAGAGGAAGCTGGAATGTCATTTTGCTCCTGGGCTTGGCAAAATGCAAGTGTTCTTGGGGGATTCCAGCCTCGGACCGGCTGAGTTGCTTGACGGCGGCTCTGTCGAGCAGCTGGAGAATGTTATGTAAGTTTGCATGTTGTTCTCTTCCGCCCACCACCGTTGCCGAACATCTGGCACATTGCATCCGCGGGATCAGAGGGGTCGCGATCTGTCCGAACAGATTAAATCACCGCCGAGTGCCGTGACATTTAGCCGTGGACAAATGTTTTAAGAAGCCCCAAATTAGCCCAGGTTGCTTGGGAGTTCTCCTGGCAGAAGTCCCACGGACGTCTCGCTTCAAGGACACTGGGGCTTGAACTAGGAACCTCATGTCGGAACGGGGTCCGGGCATGGCCAGCCGTCAAAGAGGACATGCGCTCAGGCCTCTGAAAGCACAGAAGGGCGTAGGGGTAGGCCGCTTGTTCCTTGATTGATAAGATCGCTACACGCTCAGATAAAGCAAATATTGTGAAACAAAAGTGTTCATTGCACAGTATTGGTTAGCGTGTGAGCGATAATGGAAGAACATTTTCTACAGAAACCACTACAGTGAACATTTTTGCAACTTATCTTTATTGACTCTTAAGAACATAAGAACATAAGAGACGCCAATGTTGGATCAGGCCAAAGGCCCATCCAGTCCAACACTCTGTATCACACAGTGGCCAGAAATACCAGTGCCATCAGGAGGTCCACCAGTGGGGCCAGGACATTAGAAGCCCTCCCACTGTTGACCCCCCCCCAAGCACCAAGAAGACAGAGCATCACTTGCCCCAGAGTCCCTATCTATACCTTGTGGCTAATAGCCACTGATGGACCTCTGCTCCATATGCCTATCTAATTCCCTCTTGAAGCCGTCCATGCTTGTAGCTGCCACCACTTCCTGTGGCAGTAAATTCCAAGTGTTAATCACTCTTTGGGTGAAGAAGGACTTCCTTTTATCCGTGCTAACCCGACCGCTCAGCAATTTCATGGAGTGCCCACGAGTTCTTGTATTGTGAGGAAGGGAGAAAAGTACCTCTTTCTCTACCTGCTCTTTCCCATGCATAATCTTATAAACCTCGATCATGTCACCCCTCAGTTGTCGTTTCTCCAAGCTAAAGAGCCCTAAGCGCCTTAACCTTTCCTCATAGGGGAAGTGTTCCAACCCCTTTATCATTCGAGTTGCCCTTTTCTGCACTTTTTCCAAAGCTATAATATCCTTTTTAAGGTGATTAAAGCAGGGGTCTCAAACTCTTCGTTATCTTTGTCACGGATGTTGTTTTTGGGATTCCACATCCTCCCGTGATCTCTCGTTTTTGGCTTCTTCCTTGAAACTGGCAGGGAGCATGGAGCAGTGTTCCCTCTACGCTGAGTCAGTGTGAGCCAGCTCACAGTTTTTTAGCCTCTGGCTCACACATTTTTGTCTTAACTCAGGAAGGGATGGCTCCAGAGCAAACCAATATAGGCAGCAGCGAAAACGCTCGTTCACATATTTAATGCTAATAGCTCACAAAGTAGAATTTTTGCTCACCAGACTCCACAGCTTAGAGGGAGCATTGGTGCGGAGCCTCTGGATTAGCCAGACAGCCAGGTATAAACCAGGGGTCCCCAACGTTTTTGAGCCTCTGGGTGGTGATACCGGGTGGTGGGCACAGTCATAGAGTGGCTGCCACCCGAGGGGGGTGGAGCCATCCATAAAATGGCTGCCACTGGAGGCGGAGACACCCACCCACGGAGAGAACGTTCAAGTCACTGCACCTCCAAAAAGATACAGCATTGCAGAAAAGGGCAACTAAAATGATTAAAGCAGGGGTGTCGAACTCATTTTTTACGAGGGCCGGATCTGACATAAATGAGACCTCGTTGGGCCGGGCCATGTGCATCATAAAATGTAATGCCAGGTCGCAGAGATGTAAACTTTATAAAGGACACAGACACAAAGGGGTTTTCTTTACTTAAAATAAGAAAAATGCTTGAAACATCAGCACTCTTGCAATATTTTGTTTATTTAACAGTGTCTGATAACTGACACCTTATTGCATCGGAATGTTTGTGCTGTTGCAATCTTGAGTATGCTGTTCAGGTGTGTATCTGTAGGCTGCAAACCTACGATGATGCAGCAGCAGCAGAACTGGAAGAAGAAGCAGAAGACAGCCAGTTCCACTGCGGGCCTGATAGAAGCCCTCCGGGGGCCTGATCCAGCCCCCGGGCCGCATGTTTGACACCTCTGGATTAAAGGGTTGGAACAGCTTCCCTATAAAGGAAGGTTAAAGAGGCTAGGTTTTCCCAGATTAGAATCTGCGCTCATCACCACAGCACCAAACCGGCTCTCCTACATACGTATTTCCCGTCAAGTCACAACCAACTTATGATAACCCCAATTACGGGCTTTCAAGACAAGTGAGAATCGGAAGTGGTTTGCCACGGCCTTCCTCTGCAGAGCCTTCCTTGGTGGTCTCCCATCCAAGTGCTAGATCGGGCTTTACCAAGCTGCCTTCCCTCCCCCACCAAGTGCTCGTCAAAACTAATCCCATGTTGAGAAGCGTGTCCAGAAGAGGGCAACCAGGGTGGTGAGAGGAATCCAAGTCTTATGCGGAAAGGCTGAAAGAGTTGGGTCTGTTTAGCCTGGGAAAGAGAAGGCTTAGAGGGGACATGATTGCAGCCTTCTAATTTCTGAAGGGCTCTCATGTAGAAGATCGGGCGGATCTTAGGATGTATTCACAGAAGCATTGTGTCCAGATCACAGCAGGTGGTAGTTCTGCTCTATTCTGCTATGGTCAGGCCTCACCTGGAGTCCTGTGTCCAGTTTGGGGCACCACATTTGAGGAAGGATGTTCTCTGTTGCTCCGGATTGCAAGACTAGATCTAATGGGTAGAAATTACAAGGGAGTCATTACCGGCCAAATATCAGGAGAAACTTCCTAACTGTCAGAATGGTTGAGCAGTGGAACAGTCTGCCTCGGGAGGTGGTGGTGGATGCTCCTTCGCTGGACGTTTTCAAGCGGAGGCTGGATGACCATCTTTCGGGTATGTTGTAGGTATGTAGGGCTCTCTTTCGGTTCTGCTCCTGCAGAGTGAAGGGGGTTGGACTAGATGACCTGCAAGGTACCTTCCAACTCTAACATTCTATGATTCTATGAAATATTTGAAGGGCTGTCATGTAGAAGGTGGAGCAGATCTATTCTCTCTGGCCCCAGATTGCAAGACTAGATCTAATGGGTGGAAATTACAAGGGAGTCGTTACCGGTTAAATATCAGGAGAAACTTCCTAACTGTAAGAGTGGTTGAGCAGTGGAGCAGTCTGCCTTGGGAGGTGGTGGATCCTCCTTCACTGGACTTTTTCAAGCAGAGGCTGAATGATCATCTTTTGAGTATGTTGTAGGGCTGTCTTTCGGCTGTGCTCCTGCAGAGTGCAGGGGGTTGGACTAGATGACCTGCAAGGTCCCTTCCAACTCTAACATTCTACGATTCTATGGATGCACATGCACATTAATGCACGTGAAGCGGCCTTAGGCTGAATCCGACCCTTGTTCCATCAAGCTCAGTATTGCCTGCTCTGACTGGCAGCTGCTCTCCATTACTGAACTGCCTGGACCTTTTTTTAACAGGAGATGCTGCCGGGGATTGAACCTGGGACCTTCTGCATGCCACGGCTCCTCCCCGTTGAATACACAGGAGAACAGGGCTAGGGTGAAGGGAATGGGTTGAATGGATTAGGGTCTTTTGTGGGGTGGGGGAGCGGAACGTGAAGGAGCACAGGGGGAGGCAGTCAACGCGCACGTCTCGCAGAGGGGTGGGTGACCTTAAACTTCTCGGTGCCTTCTGTCTGTCGGACGGTTACCCCCGAGGAGAAAGGGGCTATTTTAAATATGTATTTTCTTATAGCAGAAGACACAGGGAATGAAAGGAGGGCGGCGAGAAACCCCCCAGCGGCCCCTTGGCTGTGTCACAGCGCATAAGTCTTCCGGGAGACTGTGCTTGTACCTACAAAGCAGGGCTAAAAATAGGCAAGGCCGTCTGTTGCTTTTCATTATTTCAACAGGAGAGGAGCGCCGAAAAGAGGCCGTGACTTATCTTCACAGTGATGTGCGTGTGTGAGTGTGCGTGTGTGTGTGCCTTTCTCTCCCGTGCGCGCACACACACAGCGCACGTGGTCCTGAGGCACACAGCCCCATCTGCTCCCTCCTCACACCTTCTCGGTATCTGGGAATCGTAGCCAAATCCTGCACCCGCGTGACAAAATATCACTCCATGCAGGTCAGTATTGTTAGTAGAGCGGCAGCGACTCTCCGGGGTCTCAGGCAGAGGTCATTCCCATCGCCTGCAACTTTATCCTTAACTGGAGATCCCGGGGATTGAACCCGGGACCTTCTGCATGCCCAGCAGGTGCTCTACCATTGAGCCACAATGCCTTCCCAAGCACACAAGAAGCTGCCTTCTACTGACTGCAAACCTTGGTCCATCAAGGTCAGTATTGTCACCTCAGACTGGCAGCCGCTCTCCAGGGTCTCAGGCGCTGAGGTCGTTCACATCACCTCCTGCCTGGTCCTTTCAACTGGAGATGCTGCCGGGGATTGAACCTGGGACCTTCTGCATGCCAAGCAGAGGCTCTACCACTGAGCCACAGCCCCTCTTTACAGCTCTCCAGGGTCTCAGGCGGAGGTCTTCCCCATCACCTCCAACCTGGTCCTTTTTAATTGGAGATGCTGCCGGGGATTGAACCTGGGACCTTCTGCATGCCAAGCAGAGGCTCTACCACCGAGCCATGACCCCCGTTTCTCTTCTATTTTTTCCATTGTGTTCACTTTGACCAGTATTTCTGAGAGCCAGTTTGGTGTCGTGGTTCAGACTCTAATCTGGGAGAACTGGGTTTGATTCCCCACTCCTACACTTGCAGCTACTGGATGGCCTTGGGCAAGCCATAGTTCTGTTAGAGAGAGCTGTTTTCTCAAGGGCAGTTCTCGAGAGAGCTCTCTCAGCCCCACCTACCTCCCAGGGTGTCTGTTGTGGGGAGGGGAAAGGAAAGGGATTGTAAGCCGCTCTGAGACTTCGAATGAAGGGCGGGGTATAAATCCAATCTCTTCTCTTCTTCTTTTTCTCCTCCTCCTCCTCCTCTTCTTCTTCTCCTTCTTCTTATCTGGGAGAACCAGGTTTGATTCCCCACTTCTCCACATGCAGCTGCTGGCATGACCTTGGGCCAGTCATAAGTTTTTTTCAGAGCAGTTCTCTCAAGGGCAGTCCTTGAGAGAGCTCTCTCAGCCCCACCTGCCGCACAGGGTGTCTGTTGTGGGGAGGGGGGAGGGAAAGGAGATTGTAAGCCATGCTGAGACGCCTTCAGGTAGTGAAGGGCCATGGGGTATAATTCTAATCTCTTATCTCCCCCTTCTTCTTCCAGGGTCTCGGGGAGAGAAAGGTCTTTCCCATCATCTCCTGCCTGGTCCTTTTAACTGGAGATGGTGGGAACTGAACCTGGGACCTCCTGCATACCAAGCAGAGGTTGTTCTACTGAGCCACAGTCTCCACCCCCCCCCCATTTCTTCTGTTCCTTTTAAAAAATATATTACAAACAATTTAAAGAGAAAACAAATTTGCATCGACAGGGTACCAAAAAAAATCAAAATGACACATTAAATAGACAAACAGATCAAACTGGGGATAATAGCTGATAATGAACACATTGGTTGGTAGTCGTCTAATAACCTCCGCCTAGCAGCATGAACGTCAAGAAGGACTTAAACTGCCAAGCACTAAAATGTTGTCATTATGTCAGAGAGTTAGCATTTTTTGATATTAAGCATTCATTATTAGGAACGATTTCCCGTGAGGCAAAACATGTCAAGACTGGGAACCAGGTTTCTGTAAAATCAGAGATATCTCCCCTTAACGTGTTCTGTTTGTGACTTTCTGCTACTCTGCCCATTATGAATTGATCTCTGCTGTTCCTTTCACGGACGGATTCCAGTCAGGGCTGATTCACTAAGTGGGACGATGTCCCGGCGCCCCCTAGCCAGGCACGTTTGGTTCCCTGACAGCATCAGTGAGGGTCAGTGAGGGCAATTCACAGGAAGAACAAGCGAGGGCAGTGTGAATGAAAGGCAAGCATATCTGCAAACAGTGATGGAAGACCACTAAGGGGGGGAAGGAAGGATTTTTTGGTCTCTGCCGTGCGGGTAGCTTTGACTCAGTCGTCTTCCGGCTTCCGCACTCCGAAGCTGCGTCAGGGCTGGAAATGTGTACGCTCGGTGCTCCCAGATGTCTTGGAATCGCCAGCTGTTCTTTTATGCGGTGACTGATCAACGGAGGGAGGCATGAATGGTTGAAGCTCTCCAACGTATTGTCTAGCCATCAGCTTTCTTCACGGTTGCCGACGAGGGGAGAAAAGGTGGTACGGCCCCGTGTTTTGTTTTGTTTTTTATTTCCCAGACAGGGAGGAGAACAAACCAGGTCCCTCTGTGGATAATTTAATCCCCGGATTAAATGTGACCCACTTCTCCCGGCGTGCCGGTTTGCACATCGCCACAGGTACTTTGAATCAGAGTGTCTCTTGTCGGTTGGGGTTTATGCTCCAGATACTGGAGTGACCCAGAGTGATTCTGTGACAGGCGCACTAAGGAAGGGGGACTTGGAACAGAGATGGAAATGGAAGAGGAGGAGGAGGAGGAGGAGGAAACTGGGTTTATACCCCGCCCTTCACTACCCAAAGGAGTCTCAGAGCGGCTTACAAACTCCTTCCCCTCCCCACCACAGACACCCTGCTTTGAGGTAGGCGGGGCGAGAGAGCTCTGGCAGAAACGGCTCTTTTTCAAGAACAGCTCTTGTCAGAACTATGGCTTGCCCAAGGTCATCCAGCCAGGTGCAAGTGGAGGAGTGTGGGATCCAACCCGGTCCTCCCAGATTACAAGAAGAAAAGATTGGATTCATACCCTGCCTGTTGGGTATTTGCATGTTGAAAACACTCAATGTGTATGCATGGGGTTAAATGTCTGTTCTGTTGTTACAGGAAATCACCTGTCTTTGTGTTAGCCAGTGTTAGCTCAAGTCTGTTAGCCCGCGAAAAGCATCCCTGTTCTAAGAGTTTGATTGGGAGCGAAGTGTTAGTAACTTTGCATTTTATGGCCCCTCTTCCGCTCTTTGTTTGCCTTGGAGGAGAAGCACGTTGGAGGGCCATCTTCTTCCAGTTCTTCTAGTCTAGAGAGGATGTAGCTGAATTAGCTCTCTGTTATTTTCTCCCAAGTTACCCTTCCCTATGGTAGAATTGTAGTAAACTTTTCTATTTTTAAACACACATGGACTCTGGGTCTGATTATTGAAGATTAAGGAGTGGGAGATTAAACACCCCCCAGTATCATATTTCAGCGCCTATGACGACTCCCCCTTGGCAAGGAACCAGAGCATAGTAGAAGAGATTGGATTTATACCCTGCCCTTCACTTGGAGTCTCAGAGTGGCTTACAAACTCCTCTCCCTTCCCCTCCCCACAACAGACACCCTGCTTTGAGGTAGGCGGGGCCGAGAGAGCTCTGACAGAAACTGCTCTTTTTCAAGGACAGCTCTTGCCAGAACTACGGCTTGCCCAAGGTCATCCAGCAGCTGCAAGCGGAGGAGTGGGGGAATCAAGCCCGGTTCTCCCAGATTAGAGTCCGCGCACTTAACCATGACACCGAATTGGCTACGGAAAATTAGTTTGCTCTGGAGCCAAGCTTCCTGAGCTAAGGCAAAAAAGGTGTGAGCCAGGGGGCAAAAAATCTGTGAGCCAGCTCACACTGACTCAGCTTAGAGGGAACACTGGTAGCAACCCTGGACTTCCTTGGAGGCTTCCCATTCCAAGTGCTATCCAGGGCCAACCCTGCTTAGCCGCTGAGATTTCAAGTCAAGAGACACTCAGAGGTGGTTTTGCCCTTTCCTGCCTCTGTGTAGCAGCCGTGGACTTCTTTGCTGGTCTCCCATCCAAGTACTAACCTAAACAGCATGATAAAAAGTAGAGACATCACCCTGCCAACAAAAGTCCGCATGGTCAAGCAATGGTATTCCCAGTAGTCATGTATGGCTGCGAGAGTTGGACTATAAGGAAGGCCGAGTGCCGAAGAATAGATTCTTTTGAACTATGGTGCTGGAGAAGACTCTTGAGAGTCCCTTGGACTGCAAGAAGATCAAATCAGTCAATCCTACAAGAAATCAACCCTGACTGTTCCCTGGAAGGCCAGATAATGAAACTGAAGCTCAAATACTTTGGCCACCCAATGGGAAGGGAGCACTCACTGGAGAAGAAGACCCTGATGCTGGGAAAGATTGAAGGTCAAAGAAGACGGGGACGGCAAAGGATGAGATGGTTAGACAGTGTCATAGAGGCAACAAACATGAAATTGAGCCAACTTCAGAGGACGGCGGAAGACAGGAGGGCCTGGCGTGATCTGGTCCATGGGGTCGCGAAGAGTCGGACTCGACTGTGCGACTGAACAACAACAACAACAACATCCAAGTACTAAGCAGACCTGACCCTGCATGGCTCTCCGGATCTGTTGAGAGGGGGCTTGCCTGAGCTGCCGGAGTCAGCAGTACGTCATAAATCCGCTCTGCCAAGTCACAGCCAATTTATGGCAACCCCCGTAGGAGTCAAGGCAAGAGGTGTTCGGAGGTGGTTTGCCACTGTCTGCCTCTGCGTAGCCACCCCCCCCCTCGTCCAAGTACCAAGAAGGGCTGACCACGCTTAGCTAGTGAGGTTTGATGGGATTGGGCTAGCTTCAGCCATCCAGGTCAGGGCAGAGACCAAGAGAGGTGGTTGGTCATTGCCTGTCTCTGCGTAGCAACCCTGGACTTCCCTGGGGGTCTCCCATCCAGGCGTCTCCAGACTCGCACGAGGCATCGTCTCAGGCAGAGAAGAAAGAGTGCAGACAAGGGCAACTCGAATGATCTAAGGGTGGGAACACTTCCCCGGTGGAGAAAGGTGAAAGCGCTTGAGGCTCTTTCGCTTGGAGAGATGACGACTGAGGGGTGACATGATTGAGGTTTATAGGATTATGCATGGGATAGAGCAGGTAGAGAAAGAGGTACTTTTCTCCCTTTCTCATAATACAAGAACTTGTGGGCACGCCATGACACTGCTGAGTGGTCGGGTTAGGACGGATAAAAGGAAGCCCTTCTTCACCCAAAGAGTGATGAACACACGGAATTCGCTGCCACAGGAGGTGGTGGCAGCTACAAGCAGGGATGGCTTCAAGAGGGGATTAGATAAACATATAGAGCAGAGGTCCATCAGTGTCCATTAGCCACAAGGTATAGACAGGAACTCTCGGTCTGGGGCAAGGGATTCTCTGTCATCTTGGTGCTTGGAGGGGGGGGCAATATTGGAAGGGCTTATGGTGTCCTGACCTCCTGATGGCACCTGGTATTTTTGGCCACTGTGTGACAGAGTGTTAGACTGGATGGGCCATCGGCATGACCCAACACTGGCTTCTCTTATGTTCTTCTATGGAGCAGAGGTCCATCAGTGGCTATTAGCCACAAGGTATAGACAGGAACTCTCGGTCTGGGGCAAGGGATTCTCTGTCATCTTGGTGCTTGGAGGGGGGGGCAATATTGGAAGGGCTTATGGTGTCCTGACCTCCTGATGGCACCTGGTATTTTTGGCCACTGTGTGACAGAGTGTTAGACTGGATGGGCCATCGGCATGACCCAACACTGGCTTCTCTTATGTTCTTCTATGGAGCAGAGGTCCATCAGTGGCTATTAGCCACAAGGTATAGACAGGAACTCTCGGTCTGGGGCAAGGGATTCTCTGTCATCTTGGTGCTTGGAGGGGGGGGCAATATTGGAAGGGCTTATGGTGTCCTGACCTCCTGATGGCACCTGGTATTTTTGGCCACTGTGTGACAGAGTGTTAGACTGGATGGGCCATTGGCCTGATCCAACATTGGCTCCTCTTCTGTTCTTATGCTCATTAACCAGGGCCGACCCTGCTTAGCTTCTGACATCTGACGAGATTGGGCTTCTGACATCTGCCAGGTCTGGGCATTATCAAGGGAAAGAAAGAGAGCTGCCCGTCTCATAAGTGGTTTTACGGAACATAAGGATGAAGGCAGAAGGAGCGTGCAGGGACAGATGTGCTTTCCTTTCCATGTTTTGCTCTTCCAACATTCTTTATCCCTCCCTGAGTTATTTTTCCAAATTCAGGGCCCCTTGAACATTAATGAGCTGCCTAATGTTCTGATTCTGGTTTGTGCATCCCTAGACAACAGAATCACAGTAGAAATACTTGTCTCTTCAGGCTTAAAGCAGGGGACGGGGGTTTGTTCTCATTTGGTGGTCGCTGTTCCACTCTTCTTCACCTAATAACCCCCTGGAAACACCCCAATGAGAGTCAAGCCGTCCAGTGGGTGAATTCTTGTACATCCCCGAATGCGTCACAGACCAAGGACAGCAGGTTGGTTTGAAAACTGGTAGGGGTTAGCAGTTGGGTGCAGTTCCACTTCCCTTTGGCGGCTCTTGGCGGGCAAACTAAATAGACAGAGTCACGGTGAAGAGGAGTCCACTGGGGAAGGGCAAATGCCAACATGGAGGAGATTGTGGTGTCAAGCAGTGTTCCCTCTGAGCTGAGTTAGTGTGAGCTAGCTTGCAGTTTTTTAGCCTCCAGCTCACAGATTTTTGTCAGCTATGGCCAGGGTCCGGCATACCTGAGGGACTGCCTTTCCCCATACAGGCCTCAAAGAGCACTTCGGTCGGGGTTACAACACCGCCTAGTGACCCCGGGTCCTAAAGAGGCCAGGCTTGCTGCCACAAGGGCCAGGTCCTTCTCGGTGGCGGCTCCTACCTGGTGGAATGAGCTCCTGGAGGATATCAGGGCCCTGCGGGACCTCTTGCAGTTCCGCAGGGCCTGCAAGACGGAGCTCTTCCGCCAGGCTTTTGAGTAGGAGCCGCCGCCACCACCACCACCACCGAGTAACTGCAGAGCAGAACCGCCGGGTTGGGCCGACTGGCCACCTGGAACATCTTGGCCCATGGCATCCCCCCTCTTTGATCCCACCGCGATATACAATAGGGAGTATTTTAGTTGCTAATTATCCTGCGAGATGCAAGTTTTTGTTTTAATTGTTTCAACTTGTCCTATTTTTATTGCACTTGGTGCCTCAATTGTTTTAATCCTGTTGTATTTTATTGCACAGCTGTGCCTGTGTAAGCCGCCCTGAGCCCGCTTGCGGGGAGGGCGGGGTATAAGTGAAATAAAATAAATAAATAAATAAATAAATAAGGACGGATGGCTCCAGAGCAAACTTAATTTATGCAGCAGCCAAATCGCTGGCTCACAACTTTAATGCCAGGAGCTCACAAAGTAGAATTTTTGCTCACAAGACTCCACAGCTGAGAGGGAGCATTGGTGTCGAGGCAGGATAGGGCCGCCAGTCAGGAAGGAAGGAAATGCCCCTGTGTAGATCTACGGTGCGGCCTCATTTGGAATACTGTGTACCGTTCCGGTCACTGTATCTCCGAAAGGACATCGCAGAGCTGGAAAAAGTGCAGAGGAAGGGGGACCAAGATGATGAGGGGGTTGGAGCCTATCACAATGTTCTAATATCAGAACCCTGTGGGCCCCCAGGTTGGGTGCAAATTCCAGTGTCTCTCAGGTTTGTCTTTCAGGTTACCCCCTGAGTCTGGACCTCAATTTATGTTGGGGACTCAATGTTAGTCAGGTAGCGTGCTCACATATCCCGAGTCCCCTTTGTTTCCAAGGCTAACGGGCTCAGCTTAGGAGAAGCGAGGAGGGCACATAAACAGTCTCTACTGCCCAGAGATTCATTCAGACTCCCAGCTCATAAAAAGGTTTATTTGGAGTGAGTAAAACAAATAGGGGGAGTTATAAGATAAAATAGACAATAGACAAACTAACCCTAACTATCCTAGCTACTATAAACATACGGTTTGTTGTTCCTTTCTCCCTGGAAATCCACCTCCTTCTAGCTGGCCACTTGCTTCAGGGTCCGCTCACAACTTGAGCCACACCTCCCAGGGTTTGTTGCTACTAGCCTGTTCCAACAGTCCTGGAGGCTTCCTCTGGTCCCTGAGCACTGCCAAGGTTCGCTTGCTTGCAGACACTTGCTGTCTTCTAAGCAGCCCCTGCACCCGGACTATACCTCATGGTGAGCAGTTCAGGAAGATTCTCGCCGCGGCCCCTGGCTTCTTCAAGGCCACGTGCAGCATTCCTGGCATTCGTCAAGTTGTCGAGAGCTTTTGGTCTCCTTGCTCCCTCGGAACGCGTAGATGTGTGCATATTCAGACAAGTTCATGAGTTCTCCCTCTTCCTGCCTCTAGGACTGGATTTTTATTCTTTGCTTCCCCCATCCCTGTCCTAGGCTGATTAGGGATTGCTGCCTTGACCCAGCTGTTTCCCATTTACTTACATTACAGAATGTACTGATTCTGACTAAACTTACAGGCCTTTTATCTGGAATGATTCTGTAAGTCAGTATCTCTGGCATGACAGAGCCCCTTCCCTAGGAGGAAAGGCTGAAGAGTCTCTGGGACTTCTCAGTTTAGAGAAGAGTCAATTTAGGTGGGGACATGATAGAGCAGGGGTGCCGAACTCATTTGTTACGAGGGCCGGGTCTGACATAAATGAGACCTTGTTGGGCCAGGCCGTGTGTGTCATAAAATCTAATGCCAGGTAGCGGAGATATAAACTTTATAAAGGAAACAGACAAACACAGTTAAAGGTTTTTTAAAAACTTTAAATAAGACATGCTTAAAAACACTAGCACTCTTGCAATATTTTGTATATTTAACAGTATCTGATAACTGACACCTCTTGCTCAGAATGGTTGCATCAAAACATCTGTGCAGTAGCAGTTTTTAGTGTGCCGTTCAGGTGTGTATCTGTAAGCTGCAAACCTATGTTTGATTTATTGACATTCATAACAGAAATCTCATGCTCAGGGCTCTGAGCCTAGGACCCAGGGGGAAACATGAAATGGCTGGGCATTGCGAGCTTTTGTACACAAGTTGCTTCATGTGCTGGTCAAGAACAGGAGAAGGCATCCTGACACAGACTGAGGGCCATGTGTTTGTCTACAAAACTATACTCTTCCCCAGAGAAATAACTACAACTTCCTACATAGGGGGTGAACCTGGGCTGGACACACATTCCCGGTCTAATCTGCCTCCCTGCCTTGTTGTTATTCCTCCTCTAAAATAGTCCGCATTGCTTTCTCACTGCTGCTCCTTTGTGGGCACTGTGCAGAATTAAAAATCATTTTTCTCCCACCTGTTTCTAAACCTGGACGAGGCCATGGGGGGGGGGGGGTGGCGGCGAGACGTGGCCGATCCGTGTCACTTGGGCCACATCTGGAATTTGATCTCAAATACTGCCTCACCTGGAGTCCTGTGTCCAGTTTTGGGCACCACATTGTAGGAAGTATATTGACAAGCTCGAGCGTGTCCAGAAGAGGGCAACCGGGATGGTGAGAGGGTTGGAATCCAAGTCTCATGAGGAAAGGCTGAAAGAGTTGGGTATGTTTAGCCTGGGAAAGAGAAGGCTTAGAGGGGACGTGATTGCAGTCTTCAAGTATTAGAAGGGCTGTCATGTAGAAGATGGAGCAGATCTATTCTCTCTTGCTCCAGATTGCAAGACAAGATCTAATGGGTGGAAATTACAAGGGAGTCGTTAGTGGCTAAATATCAGGAGAAACTTCCTAACTGTCAGAGTGGTTGAGCAGTGGAACAGTCTGCCTTGGGAGGTGGTGGATGCTCTTTCGCTGGAAGTTTTCAAGCGGAGGCTGGACGACCATCTTTTGGGTATGTTGTAGGGCTATCTTTGGGCTATGCTCCTGCAGAGTGCAGGGTGTTGGACTAGATGACCTGCAAGGTCCCTTCCAACTCTCACATTCTATGATTCTATGATTCTAGTGCATGGGATTTTCTCGAGATTCAGTTGTGTTTGCTGGTGGGGCGAGCGATTCCTCGCTGCCTTTTATTTTGCTCCCGTACGCCGCAGGTGCTTCCTCGGTGTATCGAGATAATTATCCTGTATCCAGTTTAAAGCCCTGAACCGTTCAGCGACTGTTCACCTCACCAGCCAACCACTTCAGAAAGATCTGCACAAATAAGACCTGGTAAAGGGGCAACTCCTTTGCAATGGTATAACATTTCGAAGTGAGTTCTGTGTTTAACCTTGCGCCAGCAAGCCAGGCAGAAACTTTCAGTGAGCTAATGGTCTTTATTGAAGAAGACAGGACTCCCTTTTTCAGGCAACGCGGTAAAAAATAGATGCAAGGGCAAGTTAACCCTAAAACCACTGAAAGCATGCACGGAAGGGAAAGTCGACTCTTCTAACGTTCCTCAAGCGCGTCTGGATAAATGAGCATTAAAGCTAATCAGGTTTCAAATAACAACCTTAGAATGCTTTAAAAGGCTTAGGAAACCAATACAGATATAGACATTTCACCTACATTCTTCGACGCTCTGTTCATGGGAAGCTGAGCAACTCTGAGTCAGTTTGGTGTAGTGGTTAAGTGCGCAGACACTAATCTGGGAGAACTGGGTTTGATTCCCCCACTCCTCTACTTGCAACTGCTGGGTGACCTTGGGCAAGCCGTAGTTCTCTCAGAGCTGTTCTTGAAAAAGAGCCGTTTCTGTCAGAGCTCTCTCAGCCCTGCCTCCCTCACAGGGCGTCTGTTGTGGGGAGGGGAAGGGAGAGGAGTTTGTAAGCCGCTCTGAGACTCCGAGTGAAGGGCAGGGTATAAATCCAATCTCTTCCTCCTCCTCCTCCTCCTCCTCTTCTTCTTCTTCTTCATCATCTTCTTCTTCTTCCTTTTTTATAGGCAAAGGGACATCCACTGTCCTAAAAAAATTTTTTTTTTTAGTTTTATCGTGTTTTGATTTTACAGATAAGTGATTAGTTCTCACCACGATTCTATGAAATCTGATGCAGGTGCGCCGAGATTATATCTGGTGATGCTCATTAAGTGTTTGAGCAAGATCCAAAAGGTTATATTTAGCACTTCAGTAGTAATTAAAAGGCAATACTCCTTTCCCCCCCTTCAACTTGATTAATTGGCTGTCAAAGATAAAAAGGTCCTTGCCCTTTCCTTGCTGGTGAACTCTCAACAAAGAGTGTGAAAAAAGTACAGGAGAACATCACCTGGTGGTGGTGGAAAAGTGCTGTACAGTCCCAAACCACGGATCAGAGATGATTTACCGTTGCCTGACCTCTGCGTAGTGACCCTGGACTTCCTCGGGGGTCTCCTATCCAAGTACCAACCAGGGCCGACCCTGCTTAGCTTCAGAGATCTGACGGGCCCGGGCCATCCACGTCCAGGTCCAAAAACGTACACCTTAACATGAACGTCATGGCACTAGTATGCTGCTTCGGGTGAGGGGTTGCTTCCCCCCAAATTCAGTTTTTTTAGAGCACAGCCATTGATGTCTCTTATTCTCTTTTAAAAGAAGAATTTCTCTCTCTCTCTCTCTCTCTCTCTCTCTCTTTCTCTCTCTTTTTAAAGACAATTTTATTTTATATCAGACAAACAGAAAAAGAAACAAACAAACGCCATACAAATTTGGGGGCGGGTTGTTTCCACTTATAACCTTATTTTGTCTGTTGAGTTAACTCATCCATTAGCAAATGATTTTTTTTTATTTTTCCCACCTTGCATTTTAGACTAAATCTTTGTTCGTAACTGAAAAGAAAATTATAGTTCATATTAGAAGAATCTCTCTTGATTTCTCTTTGTCGTTTCCTGTGGCACTTCTATGGACCCCTTTGTAACTTCAGCCCTTGCAGTTGGTTTTGGTCTTAACGTTGCACAGGGTTGCACAGTCCTCGAACTGGAGGTTCTGGGAGCATCTTCAGACGGCAATTCTGACATTTTGGAGAGAAGAAGAAGATTGGATTTATACCCTGCCCTTCACTCGGAGTCTCAGAGCGGCTTACAATCTCTTTTCCCTTCCCCTCCCCACAACAGACAGGTAGGTGGGGCTGAGAGAGCTCTTTCGGCAACTGCTCTTGAGAGAAGAGCTCCGAGAGAACTTGTGACTGACCCAAGGTCACACCAGCAGCTGCATGCGGAGGAGTGGGGAATCAAACCCGGTTCTCCCAGATTAGAGTCCGCGCACTTAAGCACTGCACCGAACTGGCTCCACATCAGGAGCCTCCCTTTCTGCCTCTTCTCCCTTCAGTTTTCTGTTTTGGTCAAAAACGCACCTGATTCACAACAGGCTGCCGATTCCTGAAAGGAGGAAACGAAACAGGTCGTTGGATTCCAGGGAGAAATTGAGCAGTGAGGAATTAATAGAATTCCTTTGAACAACACTGTTTCCAATAGGAATGCACAGGGATTTTGTGCATTCCCTGGTTTGATTCAAACTTTGATGGTTGCTGTTTTTAAGAGAGAAATAAACAAACAAACAACAACAGTTTAAAGGGAAGCATTTGGCTAGCAGTTTGGGATTTTCACATGCCTTTCCCCCTCAAAGGATTTAATCTACAATGGCTGACACAGTTTACACAGTTTACACGTCAGGAGACATTGCGGTCGGTGGGAAAGACCACTAAGACCTAACAACAACAGTTCTAAAAGAAAATGTGAATTTGGTGAAACAGTCAGATTTAGAATTTTGTGCACCTGAGAGCCAGTTTGGTGTCGTGGTTAAGTGCGCGGACTCTAATCTGGGAGAACCGGGTTTGATTTCCCCCACTCCTCCACTTGCAGCTGCTGGTGTGACCTTGGGTCAGTCACAAGTTCTTTCAGTAGTCCTCGAGAGAGCTCTCTCAGCCCCACCTCCCTCACAGAGTGTCTGTTGTAGGGAGGGGAAGGGAAAAGAGATTGTAAGTGAAGGCCGGGGTATAAATCCAATCTCTTCTTCTCTGCTTCAGACCGGCAGCAGGTCTCCGGGTCCTCAGACAGAGGTCTTTCATGTAAGCTCCAGGTACTCTGACTGGAGATGCCAGGGTTTGAACCTGGGATGTTCTACATGCCAATCAGACGCTCTACCATGGAGCCATCCCCAGTAGGTTGGTTTGTGGGGCCAGACCAGCCCTCCACTCAGTCCGCCAGACTCCGGGATCGGACTCTTGGGTGTGCCCTTGGATGGGAAAGAGCTGAGCGGTCGGCCGTTCATGCCGCTCGCAGTTCTAGGCATTCACTGCAGTGGATTCTGGGCATTCACTGCAATGTGCCTGGAAGTTCTCACTTGGGCAA
>NW_015170918.1:585622-598955 GCF_001447785.1 Gekko japonicus | reverse complement strand
TTTGTGGTGTTTCTGGGGTTGGGGTATGATTTTTGCATCCCTGATTAGGTGCTCAAGTATAGAACACATGAAGTTGCCGAATACCGAATCAGACCGTCAGTCTGTTCAGGTTACTAATGTCTACTCAGACTGGCAGCAGCTCTCCAGGGTCTGAGGCCGAGGTCTTTCCCATCACCTCCTGCCTGGTCCTTTTAAACTGGAGATGCCGGGGGTTGAACCAGGGACCTCCTGCATGCCAAGCAGAGGCTCTGCCGCTGAGCCACAGCCCCTCTTCACAGCTCTCCAGGGTCTCAGGCCGAGGTCTTTCCCATCACCTCCTGCCTGGTCCTTTTAAACTGGAGATGCCGGGGGTTGAACCAGGGACCTCCTGCATGCCAAGCAGAGGCTCTGCCGCTGAGCCACAGCCCCTCTTCACAGCTCTCCAGGGTCTCAGGCCGAGGTCTTTCCCATCACCTCCTGCCTGGTCCTTTTAAACTGGAGATGCCGGGGGTTGAACCAGGGACCTCCTGCATGCCAAGCAGAGGCTCTGCCGCTGAGCCACAGCCCCTCTTCACAGCTCTCCAGGGTCTCAGGCCGAGGTCTTTCCCATCACCTCCTGCCTGGTCCTTTTAAACTGGAGATGCCGGGGGTTGAACCAGGGACCTCCTGCATGCCAAGCAGAGGCTCTGCCGCTGAGCCACAGCCCCTCTTCACAGCTCTCCAGGGTCTCAGGCCGAGGTCTTTCCCATCACCTCCTGCCTGGTCCTTTTAAACTGGAGATGCCGGGGGTTGAACCAGGGACCTCCTGCATGCCAAGCAGAGGCTCTGCCGCTGAGCCACAGCCCCTCTTCACAGCTCTCCAGGGTCTCAGGCCGAGGTCTTTCCCATCACCTCCTGCCTGGTCCTTTTAAACTGGAGATGCCGGGGGTTGAACCAGGGACCTCCTGCATGCCAAGCAGAGGCTCTGCCGCTGAGCCACAGCCCCTCTTCACAGCTCTCCAGGGTCTCAGGCCGAGGTCTTTCCCATCACCTCCTGCCTGGTCCTTTTAAACTGGAGATGCCGGGGGTTGAACCAGGGACCTCCTGCATGCCAAGCAGAGGCTCTGCCGCTGAGCCACAGCCCCTCTTCACAGCTCTCCAGGGTCTCAGGCCGAGGTCTTTCCCATCCCCTCCTGCCTGGTCTTTTTAACTGGAGATGCTGCCGGGGATTGAACCTGGGACCTCCTGCATGCCAAACAGAGGCTGAGATCTTTCATATCACCGGCTACACGATCATTTTAGCTGAAGGTGGTGGGATTGATCCTGGGGCCTTCTGTGTGCCAAGCATGCTCACGGAGCCGTTGTTTTGCAAAGCCACAAAGCTAAATGCTGTCAGTCGCACTGAGGAAGTGGCTGTCGACGGCCCCCTCCTCTCCTTTCCTCAGTGTTCCCGTCGGCAAGTCAGAACCGAAGGCGCCGAGTGCCCGCAAGACTCCGTAGGTGGTCCTTGGACCCTGTCTGTGTCCTGATTTTCCTTTCCTCTTATGGGTGCTTCCCCGTTTTCAGGGCTTTGGCCGCTGCCTCTTTTCCTGCCTGCAGAGAAGGTGGCGCGGCTGCCCTTGCCAGTAACATCAATGCCTGTCTTCACGCGCTCCCAGAGAGAATGCACGCATTGTCGAGGGACAAAAGCCGCAGCCGTCCCTTCCTTCCTCTTTTGACATCCTACGTGTCATTGCCTTGCAGGCGATCTGGCGAGAAAGAGACTATCTGCAGGGCAACTGGGTTTCAGCAAGCTGGGTGGTGGTGGTGCCCCTGGGTAGCTCCATGCCCCTGGATCGATCCCTGGTGCAGTCTCATTTGGAACGCTGTGCATAGGTCTGGTCCCCCGATCACTTAACCACTACACCAAACATGCTCCATGTGAGGTAGGTTGTGCTTGAAAGCACAGGTTGTCCTTCCGGAGGCCCCGTCTGATCCCACAACTAGTATAGGGTTGCTTTGTGAGCTACTGGCATTGAAGTTGTGAGTGAGTGATTTGGTTACTGCATAAATTAGTTTGTTCCGGAGTGATTCCTTTGAACTATGGTGCTGGAGAAGACTCTTGAGAGTCCCTTGGACTGCAAGGAGATCAAATCAGTCAATCCTAAAAGAAATCAACCCTGACTGTTCCCAGGAAGGCCAGATCCTGAAGCTGAAGCTCAAATACTTTGGCCGCCAAATGAGAAGGGAGCACTCACTGGAGAAGAAGACCCTGATGCTGGGAAAGACTGAAGGTCAAAGAAGACGGGGACGGCAAAGGATGAGATGGTTAGACAGTGTCATAGATGCAACGAACATGAAGTTGAGCCAACTTCAGAGGACGGCAGAAGACAGGAAGGCCTGGCGTGATCTGGTCCATGGGGTCGCGAAGAGTCGGACTCGACTGTGCAACTGAACAACAGCATCCTTCCAGAGTGAAGACAAAAATGTGTGAGCCGGAGGCTAAAAAAACTGAGCTAGCTCACACTAATTCAGCTTAGAGGGAACAGTGCTCACAGGGTGTGTGTTGTGGGGAGGGGAAGGCAAAGGAGTTTGTAAGCCGCTCCGGGGCTCTGAGTGAAGGGCGGGGTATAAATCCAATCTCTTCTTCTTCTTCTTCTTCAGCCACTCTGAGACACCTTTGGGTAGTGAAGTGCGGGGTATAAATCCAATCTCTTCTTCTTCTTCTTCTTCTTCTTCTTCTTCTTCTTCTTCTTCTTCTTCTTCTTCTTCTTCTTCTTCTTCTTCTTCTTCTTCTTCTTCTTCTTCTTCTTCTTCTTGTCTTCCCAAGATGACAGCCCTTCGCTTTCCTGGCTTGTAAAGTCAGCTGACCGTGGAGGACCAATTGGGTCCTTCTGGTACTGTCCAGCCCGCTGGCTTCCATATCCTAAGGGGGACTGCCTGGTCCAGGTTTGGCCCCCTTGCTTCTCTCCGAGGGGCGAGACCTGACAGCCGGAGCAATCCCAAACCACGCAAATTTGCTCCCCGCAGACATGCCTGATGATCCCTTTAATGTGATGCGTTTCTGGAATGTTTCTTAGCAAACAGCTGCGGGGAACACTTTAATTATAAAGGATACCTTTGATCGGCAGTAATAATAACCGCCATTCATCCGCTGCTCTGCACAAGGAATTGTCGAGCAAGCTGAGCTAAATGCATCTGATCGGCGTGCGTAACAGACAATCATGTCTAGTTTGGGATTTTGATTCTCCAATAATAAAAATGTTGAAGACGCTTGCCGATGTGGTCGGCGCCGGCATATATGCTCAGCTTTACCACCCAATCTCATTTTACAAGTCTGTCTTTGATTATTATTATTTTTTTACAAAAGTTATGAATAGAACAGCTGTTCAACACAGACTCGAGTCTAGTAAATATTTGGGCTGAAACACAAGATTATAGGGCTTCAGATATTGTGTGCAGTGATTCGAGCTTGCCAGCTGGAATGGAAGGAACCTCAATGATGCACTATTTGCATCTGTGCAGGGAAGGAAATTGTAGCTGGTTCAAAACAAGATCCTACAGCCTACCTGTAGGAACCACTGAATGTAAGAACAGAAGTAGAGCCCTGCTGGATCAGACCAGTCGTCCATCTAGTCCAGGGGTGTCAAACATGCGGCCCAGGGGATGGATCAGGCCCAACGGAAGGCTCCTATCAGGCCCGCAGTGGAACTGGCTGTCTTCTGCTTCTTCTTCCAGTTCTGCTGCTGCTGCGTTATCGTAGGTTTGCAGCTTACAGATTCACACCTGAACAGCATACCCATGATGGCGACAGCACAGGCATTTTGATGCAATAATTCAGAGCCAGAGGTGTTAGTTATCAGACGCTGTTAAATAAACAAAATATTGCCAAGAGTGCTACTGTTTTAAGCATGTTTTTATTTTAAGTTAAAAAAACCCCTTTGTGTTTGTGTCCTTTATAAAGTTTATATCTCCGCTACCTGGCATTACATTTTATGACACACACAGCCCGGCCCAACAAGGTCTCATTTATGTCAGTTCCGGCCCTCGTAACAAATGAGTTCGATACCCCTGATCTAGTCCAGCAACGTTTCACTCAGCAGTCAACCAGTTGCTCTGGAAGGCTTTAAAAAATGGGGCACATTGGAAGTATTTCATTTTGTTTGTCTTGGACCTCATGCATACCAATTTCATTGGGTGCACCCAAGTTATAGTTTTATGAGAGCAAAAAAATATATACCTTCTCTGCCCTATATATAGTTTTATAAACATATTCCATGTCCCACTTAGTTGCCCCCCAAACTCTCCAACCTCTTATTCATAGGAAATGTACTGCAACCCCTCAATAATCTTGGTTGCCCACTTCTGTACATTTTCCCGTTCTGCAAAATCCTTTTTGAGATACGGCAACCAGAACTGGACACAGTACTTCGAATGAGGCCGTGCCATAATTCTATACAAGGACATTATAATATTGGTTGCTTTATTTTCAGTCCCCCCTCATTTCCTAATAACCCCTAGCTGCCTCATACTGAGTTTACGTGTTCATTGAGCTTTCCACTACAACCCCAAGATCTCTTCTAATCTTGGCCTCAGCCAATTCAGACCCTATCAGCATATATTTAAAGTTAGGATTTTTTGTTTGTTCCAGTGTGCATTGCTTTACCATTACATACACTGCGGTTCTGCCTGTTATCTAGAAGAGAAGAAAAAGAGATTTAATTTATACCCCGCCTTTCACTCAGAGTGGTTTACAATCTCCTTTCCCTTCCTTTCCCCACAACAGACACCCTGTGAGCAATGTTCCCTCTAAGCTGTGGAGTCTTGTGAGCAAAAATTCTACTTTGTGAGCTACTGGCCTTAAAGTTTGTGAGCGAGCGTTTGGCTGCTGCATATATTAGTTTGCTCTGGAGCCATCCTTCCTGAGCTAAAACAAAAATCTGTGAGCTGTAGGCTAAAAAACTGTGAGCTAGCTCACACTCACTCAGCTGAGAGAGAACATTGCCTGTGAGGTAGGTGGGGCTAAGAAAGCGCTCTCGAGAACCACTCTTGAGAGAACATATCTGAGATAGGGGCTCTGGGGCAAGTGATGCTCTGTCTTCTTGGTGCTTGAGGGGGCCAACAGTGGGAGGGCTTCTAGTGCCCTGGCCCCACTGCCTGACCTCCTGAGGGCCCCTGGTGATATGGGCCACTATGTGACACAGAGTGTTGGACTGGATGGGCCATTGGCCTGATCCAGCATGGCTTCTCTTATGTTCTTCTATGGAGCAGAGGTCCATCAGTGGCTATTAGCCACAAGGTATAGATAGGGGCTCTGGGGCAAGGGATGCTCTGTCTTCTTGGTGCTTGAGGGGGCCAACATTGGGGGGGCTTCTAATGTCCTGGCCCCACTGGTGGACCTCCTGATGGCACCTGGTATTTTTGGTCACTGTGTGACAGAGTGTTGGACTAGATGGGCCTTTGGCCTGATCGAACATTGGCGTCTCTTATATTCTTATGTTATGTTCTTATAACTTGTGACTGACCCAAGGTCACACCAGCAGCTGCACGTTGAGAAGTACTGGGGAATCAAACTCAGTTCTCCAGATATGAGTCCGCACTCCTAACCACTACACACAACTGGCTCTATACAGCCAGTCAAAAGCCCTGCTGGCCAAAAGACCCACGTGGCCCGGCCCACTTTCTAAAATCCCTTGGCCAGCACCGCGTCGGGGACCCCTGGCCTGAGCAGCCGTGCTTCCCTGCAGCGGCTCCATTCATCCGAGCAAAGCTTTTTTCATGATGCCTTTTCCTTCCAAGTGTATTACTAAAACGATCAAGCTGGGATATTTCAGGGTGTCGGTAGTGGCCGTTACTGGACATCAGTGCCTTGGACCTGAATGCGATCTTGAGCTTTTTATTTTATAGATCCCATAAAAAGACAGCTTTCAGAGGGCTTCAAGCTCGCTTTGCCACATAGCAAGTGAAAACAGGCGTAGAAAGCCCGCCGAACCACCTCAGGAGGATGCGGTGGTGGACTCTCCCCGTGGATAGCCCGTTCCACACCAAAGCGGGCAGACGGCAATGATGCAACCTGACTGCGTTCCTTCGCTCTGATGCTTGCTTACCGGGAAGCTTGGCACAGGAGGGGGAAAGGGCGTTTCTGTTTGCGTTAGACTAAGGCAAGGGCAAGAGACGGAACTGTCTGCCTGCAGGGCTTCCGGATCGGCACCGGAGTGGATTTCTTCTGGCCCCTGCCGCATAGGCTGCCTTTCTTTTATACCTGGGCCAACATATGAATCTGCTTATTACAGAGTTAGGCCACTGGTCTGTTGAGCTTAGGGGTGTCTCGAGAATCAAAGAGTTGGAAGGGATCCACAGAGGCCATCTAGTCCCACCCCCAGCTCAGTGCAGGATCAGCCTAGAGCAGGGGTGTCAAACATGCGGCCCGGGGGCCAAATCAGGCCCTTGGAGGGCTTCCATCGGGTCCGCAGTGGAACCGGCCATCTCCTGCTTCCAGTTCTGCTGCCGCCGCTGCATCGTAGCTTGCTTCGCCAGACTCTCTTAATCACTCAGCCATTTCATGTTTTAACCCAGGTCCTAGACTCAGAACTCTGAGCATGAGATTCGCCGAACAAGGTCTCATTTATGTCAGATCCGGCCCTCATAACAAATGAGTCCGACACCCCTGGCCTAATTTCTCCTTTGCTGTGACCATCCTCAATAAAAAAGCCTGGCAAACCGATTGAAACGTTACTAGCCCAGGACAGTTTTCAGTAGCCCACCTGCCCACCCACATCCTTGTCAATCATTTGGGAGCCCCATGCTGTGAAACCAGCCGACTTCCTTCCAACTTCCCGGAGCCTGTAAGCCTGTAAGACGGAGCTCTTCCGCCAGGCTTTTGAGTAGGGGCCGCCGCCGCCACTACCACCACCGCATATATGCAGAGCAGGACCATCGGGGATGGGCCGAAGGGGAATGGGAACATCATGGTGCATGCCGTCTTCCTTCTGATTTTGACCTTGGACCTCCTCATGACATGTAATGGAGAATGTGCAATTTAGTCCTTCATGTATCCGTGGGATGTTAATGTTTTTAGCTTCTGCTGTTTTAATGTATCTGTTTTATAGCACCTTGTGCCCTGTAAGCCGCCCTGAGCCCGCGTGCGGGGAGGGCGGGATAGAAATGGAATTAAATAAATAAATAAATAAATAAATAAGTGTTAGAACTATTTCCTTGCCAGGTCTCGGGGGGTAGGATACAATACAAGAACTTGTGGCCACTCAGTGAAATTGCTGAGCAGTCGGGTTAGAACGGATAAAAGGAAGTCCTTCTTCACCCAAAGAGTGATGAACACTTGGAATTCACGGCCACAGGAGGGGGTGGCGGCTACAAGCATGGACGGCTTCAAAAAGGAATTAGATAGGCATATGGAGCAGAGGTCCATCAGTGGCTATTAGCCACAAGGTATAGATAGGGACTCTCAGTCTGGGGCAAGGGATGCTCTGTCTTCTTGGTGCTTGGGGGGGGGGCAACAGTCCTGGCCCCACTGGTGGACCTCCTGAGGGCACCTGGTGTTTTTGGCTACTGTGTAACACAGAGTGTTGGACTGGATGGGCCATTGGCCTGATCCAGCCTTGGATTCTCTTATGTTCTTATATGGAGCAGAGGTCCATCAGTGGCTATTAGCCACAAGGTATAGATAGGAACTCTCAGTCTGGGTCAAGTGATGCTCTGTCTTTTTGGTGCTTGGGGGGCAACAGTGAGAGGGCTTCTGGTGTTCTGGCCCCACTGCTGGACCTCCTGAGGGCACCTGGTATTCTTGGCCACTGTGTGACATGGTGTTGGACTGGATGGGCTTCCAACATGGGCTTCTCTAATGTTTTTGTATGTTTGAGCTTTTGTGAGCAACTGCTCACTTCTTCAGATCCTGGGCTTTTGCTCTTTTCTAGTGCTACAGACAGGCCCGCTTGTGGGATAGGGTGGGGCTATAAATTTAATAATTAACTATAACAACAACAACAACAACAACAACATGGCTACCCATCTTGATCCAGCTTAGGTGTAGTCACAGTGTGAATATCCTCGTACTGTGATGGCAGATGCTGGCAAGGTAGTGCTTTTAAAAATCTGCATCACCACTCAGATGCTGGACTGAATGGACCACTGGTCTGATCCAGCAGGGCTCTTCTGATGTTCTTATGAAGGCCATGGCCTCTCTGCCCGGTTGTTGGCCCTCCAGAGGAACTGGTTGGCTACTGTGTAAGACAGGATGCTGGACTAGATGAACCCTCACTGGTCTGATCCAGCAGGGCTCTTCTGATGTTCTTATGAAGGCTTCGGCCTCTCTGCCCTCTTGCTGGCCCTCCAGAGGAACTGGTTGGCTACTGTGGGAGACAGGATGCTGGACTAGATGGTCTGATCCAGCAGGGCTCTTCTGGTGTTCTAATGAAGGCCACGGCCTCTCTACCCTGTTGTTGGCCCTCCAGAGGAACTGGTCGGCCACTGTGGGAGACAGGAGGCTGGACTAGATGGACTATTGGTCTGAATCAGCAGAGTTCTTCCGATGTTCTCACAGAGACACACATCCCCTTCAGCACCCTGAAAAGAACAAGGATGCACCTCTCTAATGGCCAAGCAAAGCAAGAACATGTTCCCTCCCTATAAACACGTAGCTGGTTCTCGCCAGTTCTTCACCAAGCGAGCGGTTTGATAATGAAAGTTAATGGCTAATTGTATTGTGTTAATTAAACTGAAAATGTCATACAACAGCTTGAAGGGGACCAGATATTGTCTAAACCGTAATCCATCATCTTTATGTGCCCTGGAAATGGGAACCAGGCAGTGAGGATTTTCACCATTAATTTTTTTAATTATTGATTTGTTGATCTTGTGGCAGAATAAAAAGCCCGAGGAAGCTTGAATAATTAAGCAAACTCGGAGGATATTGGGGGCAATAAAACGTGTGTGATCCTCCATTTGAGAAGAGAGTTACTTCATCCATGGCGATGTTGGCAGGAGAATGCACAGCAATAAACTTAATGACATTTTTAACAGAATATTCCCTTTGGTGACATGAGGGTGCTAACAGCTGTGCCACAGGTCAGGTCAATGGGTGATGCCCTGGCTAACTTCCATTATAAGAGCATAAGAAGAGCCCTGCTGGATCAGGCCAGTGGTCCATCAAGTCCAGCATCCTGTCTCACACAGGGGCCTACCCGTTCCTCTGGAGGGCCAACAACAGAGCAGAGAGGCCGAGGCCTTCCCCTGAGAAGAACCCCAGAAGAGCCCTGCTGGGTCAGACCAGGGAGGGTCCATCCAGTCCAGCCTCCCGTCTCACACAGTGGCCAGCCAGTTCCTCTGGAGGACCAGCAACAGGGCAGAGAGGCCAAGGCCTTCATAAGAACATCAGAAGAGCCTTGTTGGATCAGACCAGTGAGGGTCCCTCTAGTCCAGCATCCTGTCTCACACAGTGGCCAGCCAGTTCCTCTGGAGGGCCAACACCAGGTCATAGAAACCAAGGCCTTCTGCTGTTGTTACTAGGATTTGGGGGCTTGTTGCCTCTGAATGTGGAGGTTTCATTTAGTCACCACAGCTAGCAGCCACTGATAAACCTCTCCTCCATGAATCTAATAATAATTAATAATTATTGCATGACGTTGTGTGTAGAATAGCCGGGGGATCAGAAGATTGTCTGGCAGCTGCAAGTTCTGGCTCTTAGCATTACGGACCACTAAGTGGTGAGCTATACTTGGGGGGTTTTTTAGGGGCTGAGAAAGCTCTGAAAGAACTGTGACTGGCCGAAGGTCACCCAGCTGCCTTCAAGTGGAGGAGTGGGGAATGAAAAACCAGTTTGGTGTCGTGGTTAAGTGCGTGGACTCTAATCTGGGAGAACCGGGTTTGATTCCCCACTCCTCCACTTGCAGCTGCTGGATGACCTTGGGCCAGCCGTAGTTCTGACAAGAACCGTCCTTGAAAAAGAGCAGTTTTCTGTCAGAGCTCTCTCAGCCCCACGTACCTCACAGGGTGTCTGTTGTGGGGAGGGGGAAGGGAAAGGGGTTTGTAAGCCACTCTGAGACTCCTTTGGGAAGTGAAGGGCCGGGTATAAATCCAATCTTCTTCTTCTTCTTCTTCTTCTTCTTCTTCTTCTTCTTCTTCTTCTTCTTCTTCTTCTTCTTCTTCTTCTTCTTCTTCTTCTTCTTCTTCTTCTTCTTCTTCTTCTTCCCTGCTGGCTCTGTTAAGGGGAAGAAGAGACTTCAGACTCATTGATTCTCTTCCTCTTCACTGCACATTATTTGGCTGCACAGAGACACATTGATTTGCCTTTTCTTCTTTAAGGGAGGGTGTGTGTCTCTCATTTGATCTTTCTTTGGAAAGGGTGTTTTCCCAGTCCGTGGATGTGTCAGGACTTTATTCTCTGTGAAGTCCTTAACGGAAAGGGCAGACACCAAAGACTTGCCCTTTCTTGAGGTTCTGCAGACGTTCACAGTCTGCGGAGTTGTACCCGAGGGCCCTCCCTGACAAGGAAGGCGGAACAAGTTCTCTGAAGTCGTCCCCCCCCCCCCACATGAGGGCAGTTAGAATGCTCCAGACAAATTGATCTTCCGGCCTCTGCCACAAAACTTTTACCTTCTCTTCATAAAGTGGACTGGCTAAGTGGATTCCATAACTGAACTGCATCTGTCTTGTTTGTGTGTGTTAAGTACTGTCAAGTTGCCTCCGAGTTATGGCGACCCTGTACAGTAATAGAATCATAGAGTTCGAAGGGACCTCCATGGGCACCGCGTTAGTCTGTCTGTAGCAGTAGAAAATAGCAAGAGTCCAGGAGCACCTTAAAGCAGGGGTGTCAAACATGCAGCCCTGGGGCCAAATAAGGCCCTCAGAGAGCGTCCCTCAGGCCCGCAGTGGAACTGGCCATCTCCTGCTATGAGTTCTGCTGCTGCTGCTGCTGCATCATCGCTCGCTTCGCCAGACTCTCTCAATCACTCAGCCATTTCATGTTTTCACCTGGGTCCTCGACTCAGAACTCCGAGCGTCAGATTTCTGTGGCGAATGTCAATAAATCAAAAGTAGGGTTGCAGCTTGCAGAGCTAATGTCTTAAGCATGTTTTTATTTTAAGTAAAAAAAAAATCTTTGTGTTTGTGTCCTTTATAAAGTTTATATCTCCGCTACCTGGCATTACAATTTATGACACACATGGTCTGGCCCAACAAGGTCTCGTTTATGTCAGATCCGGCCCTAATAACAAATGAGTTCGACACCCCTGCCTTAAAAAACTAACAAAATTTGTGGCGTGGCAGGAGCTTTCGAGAGGCACTGCTCACTTCTTCAGATATCTGAAGTAGTGAGACATGACTCATGAAAGCACCTACCTTGCCACAATTTTCTTTAGTCTTTAAGGTGCTCCTGTACTCTCGCTCTTTCCTACCTATACGTTAAGGTAAAGGTAAAGGTTCCCTTGCTCGAAAGCCAGTCGAATCCGACTCTAGGGTTGCGGTGCTCATCTCCGTTTCCATGCCAAAGAGCCAGCGCTGTCTGAAGACGTTTACATGGTCATGTGGCCGGCATGACTAAACACCAAGGCGCACGGAACGCTGTTACCTTCCCACTGAAGGGGTACCTTTTTATCTACTTGCAATTTCTTGCTTTCGAACTGCTAGGTTTATTTATTTATTTATTTATTTAACTAGAAATAATGGCCGTTGCGGAAATAAATACAACGGGATCTAGAAAGAGGCTCTGGGAGAGTGCTCTGGCTTTGGGCAAACAGTGTCAGTTTCCTGTGGCGACCTCAGCAGGGTTTAATGACAGAGTCCACTGTTTTCTCCAGAGGGACTGATCTCTGCTACCTGAAGAGCATTTGTATGTTTGAGTTATCTGTAGCCCTCACCTGGAGAGTGGTAACCATTGTTACCCATTCTCCTCTCCCCCCAACTGCCTTGCGGGGGGGGGGGGGGGTTTGGGGGGGGGAATGGCCTGAAGTCCAATCAGCTTCCATATGCAAAAGACCAGGTTGTCGCAGCAGTTGTGGTGTGGGCGGGACCCGGGCTTTGCCTTCTGATTGGTGGCGATATATGCTGAGGAGCAGTGCCATCAGCCATACACTAAGGGAGTGCATTTTAGAATTAGAACTTTGGCACCCACTATTCAATTATATATAAGGAGAGATTCCATTTCTACCCCGCCCTCCCCGCATGCAGGCTCAGGGCGGCTTACAAGGCACATGGTTGGCAGGAGCTGGAACTAGAGACGGGAGCTCACTCCGTCATGCGGCACCCGGGTATCGAATTGCTGAACTACCGACCTTCCACAGCCTGCAGTTCAGCGTCTTAACCACTTGAGCCACCGCAGCTCCCTATACGTTAATGTCCTTCAAAAGTTCTTTTGTTAACAGTATTGCAAAATGAGGGCTGTCTTCTGTCTTGGGACTGGATAATTCATTTTTTTTTTTTGTAGTTTTATATGCAGAGGCTGCTTTCTAAAATATTAAAAGTGAGGCCCGCAATTTAAAAACAACACAATAAGGCAACATCATGAAATAAAATAAGGCTTAAAAAGAGGGTGAATTAGACGTCGAGACAGCCTGAATGTGATTGGAGTGGAAGTCTTCCCCTCTGATCCCAGGAATGTTGCTATTGTCCTTCGTGGAAAAAAAATGAACATTTTTTTCGTGATCAGAGCTTTGGTGTTCCACGTGGGTTCTGATCCAGTCTACTTTATTGAGAGGGGTGCTTGGAGGGAGCTTTGGTGTTCCATGTGGGTTCTGATCCTGTCTACTTTATTGAGGGGGGTGCTTGGAGGGAGCTTTGGTGTTCCACGTGGGTTCTGATCCAGTCTACTTTATTGAGAGGGGTGCTTGGAGGGAGCTTTGGTGTTCCATGTGGGTTCTGATCCTGTCTACTTTATTGAGAAGGGTGCTTGGAGGGAGCTTTGGTGTTCCACGTGGGTTCTCATCCTGACTACGTTATTGAGGGGGGTGAGAGGGTGAATTAGACGTCGAGACAGCCTGAATGTGATTGGAGTGGAAGTCTTCCCCTCTGATCCCAGGAATGTTGCTATTGTCCTTCGTGGAAAAAAAATGAACATTTTTTTCGTGATCAGAGCTTTGGTGTTCCACGTGGGTTCTGATCCAGTCTACTTTATTGAGAGGGGTGCTTGGAGGGAGCTTTGGTGTTCCATGTGGGTTCTGATCCTGTCTACTTTATTGAGGGGGGTGCTTGGAGGGAGCTTTGGTGTTCCACGTGGGTTCTGATCCTGACTACTTTATTGAGGGGGTGCTTGGAGTTTCTTGATGAGAGCTTTGGTGTTCCACGTGGGTTCTGATCCTGACTACTTTATTGAGAGGGGTGCTTGGAGGGAGCTTTGGTGTTCCATGTGGGTTCTGATCCTGTCTACAATAAGGCAACATCATCTTGG
>NW_015170918.1:585373-585525 GCF_001447785.1 Gekko japonicus | reverse complement strand
TAGACGTCGAGACAGCCTGAATGTGATTGGAGTGGAAGTCTTCCCCTCTGATCCCAGGAATGTTGCTATTGTCCTTCGTGGAAAAAAATGAACATTTTTTTCGTGATCAGAGCTTTGGTGTTCCACGTGGGTTCTGATCCAGTCTACTTTAT
>NW_015170918.1:585070-585176 GCF_001447785.1 Gekko japonicus | reverse complement strand
ACGTGCTTTTCCTCTTGGGTTCTGATCCTGTCTACTTTATTGAGGGGGGTGCTTGGAGGGAGCTTTGGTGTTCCACGTGGGTTCTGATCCTGACTACTTTATTGAG